>NW_019416577.1:0-7158 GCF_000390285.2 Anoplophora glabripennis | reverse complement strand
TTCATTTAAGCCTTTTGCATTGCATTAAACCCCGTGAGGTTTTTCGCATGTAATTTGCCGCATGCGCTACATAATTTCTACGTCCTAAATTCTCGTATTTTCTAAATTACTCGCCACTGAGGTCGCGGTAATTTATAATTAGATTCATTCGCTACGTGATATACAGGGTATTCCAAGAGTCAGTTGTCTGAGCACCGACCAGCAATTGACTCACAATAAGAATTCGTTGACAACAGTCTATCTACGACATTCGCAATTTTCATTGCGAATTAAAGCCAAAGAATTCAGTCTGTGATTTTTATTGCGGACTATAAACTTTACCGTCGCGGCAATCGCGTGCCTCAACGAGGGATTTACCATCAGTGGAGCTAATTGACCGTTGCCGAGCGCTTGCAAGGATTTACGGTCTCTTGATCCCCACAGAAGTAAGAACAGGAGCAACTCACCAAGAGGCTTTGCACTGGGTTTGATGCCGGCGTCTGCCCTAAGCCCTAGAAGTAACAAGACAGAGCCAGCGTTCTAACGACAGGGTGCGACAGTAAGCCGCCCTCGAGGAAGCGACTAGGCCCAAGCAAGAAAAAGACGACCATCAATCACCCGTGAATATCGCTTCGTGCTCGAATGGCACGCCGTAAATCGGGCTTACGTACGGCCAGTTTCCGGGAAAACTGATGAGTTGGTGAAGATTCGCGCTCGCGTTTCGCGTTAGGGACCTTGCTGTGCGCACCACCGGCACAGGAAGGTCCTTAAGAGAAGCAGGGTCAATCAATCAAATCAAATTTCCAAAATGGAGCCAGAGCATCGCAGAAAGTATATGACTGGGAAATTTTGATAGCTGAAGGTTGAATTTTAGATTTTAGACCATGCAGAACTTAACTTAAGTAGACACACTGTATATATATATGTATATATATATATATATATATACATATATATATACAGTGTGTCTACTTAAGTTAAGTTCTGCATGGTCTAAAATCTAAAATTCAACCTTCAGCTATCAAAATTTCCCAGTCATATACTTTCTGCGATGCTCTGGCTCCATTTTGGAAATTTGATTTGATTGATTGACCCTGCTTCTCTTAAGGACCTTCCTGTGCCGGTGGTGCGCACAGCAAGGTCCCTAACGCGAAACGCGAGCGCGAATCTTCACCAACTCATCAGTTTTCCCGGAAACTGGCCGTACGTAAGCCCGATTTACGGCGTGCCATTCGAGCACGAAGCGATATTCACGGGTGATTGATGGTCGTCTTTTTCTTGCTTGGGCCTAGTCGCTTCCTCGAGGGCGGCTTACTGTCGCACCCTGTCGTTAGAACGCTGGCTCTGTCTTGTTACTTCTAGGGCTTAGGGCAGACGCCGGCATCAAACCCAGTGCAAAGCCTCTTGGTGAGTTGCTCCTGTTCTTACTTCTGTGGGGATCAAGAGACCGTAAATCCTTGCAAGCGCTCGGCAACGGTCAATTAGCTCCACTGATGGTAAATCCCTCGTTGAGGCACGCGATTGCCACGGCGGAAAAGTTTATAGTCCGCAATGAAAATCACAGACTGAATTCTTTAGTTTTTAATTCGCAATGAAAATTGCGAATGTCGTAGATAGACTGTTGTCAACGAATTCTTATTGTGAGTCAATTGCTGGTCGGTGCTCAGACAACTGACTCTTGGAATACCCTGTATATCACGTAGCGAATGAATCTAATTATAAATTACCGCGACCTCAGTGGCGAGTAATTTAGAAAATACGAGAATTTAGGACGTAGAAATTATGTAGCGCATGCTGCAAATTACATGCGAAAAACCTCACGGGGTTTAATGCACTGCAAAAGGCTTAAATGAATTAATTGCTCACGGCAAAATAGCTCAGTTCGAACTTGCGAGTTCGAAACTTTCGTAGAAAGCTAAATTACGATGCACAACCTCACGGGGTTGTGGTCAGCGCGGAATGAATATTGTTCCCTTTTTTCAGGGCCTTTTTATATGCTTCGTTACGTAATTAAACCGTTATTTCTACGCGGGAGCCAATCACGTCGCACAGAAATTGTAACGGTTTTTTCATTTTGGCGGGATACGCCCGTTGTCCATGCTCCGATCGAGAAAGTGCCGGAGCCCAATCCAAAACAGGCGGACGTGCACTGAACGGTGTCGTCACGAGGCTCCTCGACCTAACGTAAAACAGGCGGACGGGCGAAAACGGTGTGACGTCACAGCCTCTGAAAATTCGCGTCCACGACACCTCCCTCGTATGGTATTTTCAAGTTCAGATTGTCTTAGCACCGTATTTTTTTTGTTTTTGTATATTTTTTTGTGGTTTTTATTTATTTTTATTTAAACAATCCGCTAGCTCGATTACTGCCTGCAGGAAGAGCGAGCGAGAAACCTGCAGGAGGGAACGTAAGGACGGGGGAAAAGGTTCAGGTCCTCCTGGACCGCCCCGATCCCGGCTCTGTGGCAGCGGGGATGGCGTCGGTGGCGAAGGGCGGCCCCGACGGTGATTCTTTCTCGCCTGGTCCCTGGTTCAATTCTATAACACACGACTATTAACTATGATTATATATTTTTTAAAACTAAGCATGCAGATTGCAATATGCAAAAATGCAATGCACAAGAGAATGCAAAAAATGCAAAAGAAGGAAAGGGGGTTGCAAAAGTCCATGCTTTCTGGTCATGCAAACGTGCGCGAAGAACGTCTTTGTGCATGCCATGCGTAAGCAAGCTTTTGGGGGTCACTGAACTCGCGGCGTGCCGGTACGCGGTTGGTTTTCAATCGAGGCCCGTCGATTTCACTTCCGACGTAGGCGTGCCTGATGTTCACTTCCTCTTGAAATTTTTCGTTATACGACGCGTCACGGTGCCGGACGTAGCTTAGACACCTCGTGTACAGATACCTGCCAATAACCGGCCTTAAGATCTAGGGTCGTGAAGTACTGCGCTTCACCTAGCTCCTTAAGCATGTCGTCAATTGGGGGTAGTGTGCCTGTTTCGACGAGCGTCTTTTCATTCAGCTTACGGTAATCCACACAGAAACGCTGGCTACTATCCTTCTTCTTCACAAGCAGGGCTGGTGAATTGTACCCTGAAGTACTTCGTCGTATCACCTCCTGTTGCAACATTTCTTCACAGGCCTTGTTAATTATTCGTTTCTTTTCCTCCGAACATCTAACGAGCGTTCAAATAAAAACGTGGTCAAGTTGGTTCTGAATTTGGACGTAGGGCGTAGCGTATAGCAAATGAACTTAAACGTCATCTGTCAAAGCGCTATATCGCCGCTATCAATTTGAATATTTTCGTTTTAAAAAGCGTTTAAAATGGTGTTTTCTCAAGAACAAAAAGTGTTTATCATAGAGCCCTACTTTAGAAATGGACGCAAGATTGATGGATTATGGAAGTATTCTATTGAGGAATGTTTCATAGAATTTCAAAATCAATTTCCCGGCGTTGTTGAGTACAAAATTTTTCAAAGTACAGTTCAGCGTTGTGTTAATGTTTTTCGTGAAACGGGCAGTGTAACAAGAAAAGAAGGAAGCGGCCGACCTAAAAATCGAACTGAAGAATTAAAAGAAAATGTCCAACAAATAATGGAAAATGCGCCAAGAACTTCTGTACGTGTTTTATCACAAATGGTGGGAGTATCAGTCGGTACCTGCCACACAGTGTTAAAAAAAGATTTGCGTTTGTTCTCCTATCGTTTAACTTGTCAGCAAGAACTTCATGAAGTTGATTTTCCGCGACGGGCTGTATTTTGTGAATGGTTTTTAAACAACTACGGTGAACTTCATAATATCACCTTTTTTTCTAATGAAGCCTGGTTTCATTTAAGTGGTTACGTAAACTCACAGAATATGATAATGTGGTCTTCTGAAAAAACCAGATAACTTTTTTGTCGAGGGCCCTCTACACGCTCAAAAAATTGGAGTTTGGTGTGCTCTCAATCGAAGGAATTTATGGACCTATTTTTAAGCGAGACGATGAATATGTTGAGGGAAGTTTTCTAAAATCGACTAATAAGTCTCAATGCTGAACATGAATTTCCACCGAGGTCATGTGATATTACGCCGTGTGATTTCTTTTTGTGGCCTTACCTTAAAAACATTATTTTTGAACTGCCTATTCCTGATTTAAACCATTTGCAAGCTCGACTTATAGACAAGATTCGTGAAATTAACAATACCCCGAGCATCTTAGAAAATGTCTTTAATTCTTTGAGGAACAGGTGTGAAAAGTGCTTGGAACAAGGAGGGGGACACTTTCAGCAGCTGCTTTAATTTATTGTTATAACAAGGAGGGGGACACTTTCCGCAGCTCCTTTAATTGTTTGTTATTGTTATCACGATTATTCTTTAAAATAAAGTTATATAGTCATTAACGTTATCGAAACTGACAGCTGCTATACAGCTCGTTGAGAAATGAGGTTAAGTTGGTCGCTATAAGCTACTCCCTACGTTCAATGTGTCAGAGCCAACTTCGACCACGTTTTTATTTGAACGCTCGTTATATTGTGGTGTATAACTATGCGATGTTCAGCTAGTTTCGTCGACGCCGGTCTAGGCTCGATCGAGAACACATCCATGTACTCGCCCAGGACCTCCTGGCACTCTTCTTCGAAACTAGGCGGAATCTTCTCGCATAGTATTTCCCTTATTTCATCCCGTTGTTCGTTATTTATTTCAAGCGGCGTCCCATTCCAATATACGCAGCGGCGTCGTTCGCGTCCATAATAGATAATCCCCTGGGAGAAGTCCATTACGACGTGGTGATCTAGTAACCATGGTCGACCCAGTATGCATTCCTCGCAAAGGTCGTCGACCAGGAGCATTTCAGTAGAGAGGGTCGCCCCATCCAGCGTGAATTCCACATCCGTGGTTCTGCTGGTCTCTACGTTGGCTCCTTGGCTAGCTAGTTGCACGCGAGGTCCATTTCCATTTCGTCTGTGCTCGGCGAATTCTGTCCGCAAAAGGTTAACGCCTACCCCAGAATCCACTAGGGCGGTGATCCTCCGGCTTCCTAACTGTAATGTTAGCCGGGGTGCCTCCGCATTTCCACGAATCGTGTTAACTCTTTTGTTTTCTAGAGATTCGCGCTCGCTGACGTCGTCCTCGAGGTCCCTCGGCGGCTGTATTTCCTGTATGGGTTCCTCTTGAAGCGTGGGGCTCGTACCCATGTCCCTGAGATCACGAGTCTCATCTTCTCCGGCCTCCCTCGTCGAGACGGCTGGTCGTCGTTCGTCTATGTCCTGGTGGAGCTCGTCTTCGTCGAATTCAGGTCGCTCCTGCCTGAAATACGCGTTTTCTTCGACGTTTGTATTATTTACTGTCGTGGGGGCCCGGGTCGTGAATGGGCCTGTGTCACGACCCCCGGGGCGTTTCCCTGGTATCTGCGGTCGTCGTTGTCGACGCGCTGTCGCGGGCTCGGACGTGGCGGTTCTGGAGGTGGCCTAGGGGCCTCCCTCGTAGGCTGGTTCATCGGGGGTCGCCCTCGAGGTGGTGACCTCGGGCGTTCCTCCGGCTGCCTTTGACGCCAGTCGCCGCGTCGCGACGGCGGTCCATTATTATATTGTTGACGTGGTGGCGGCGGTCCCTCTTGGCGAAACTGTCGCTGCGGCGGTCCATTTCCCTGGTCACGGGGTTGCTGCCTTGGCGTGGGTGTAGGCACATCACGGTCTGAGTGCCTCGGCGGTCCCCGCGGCTGTTGCTCTCGTGCAGGGGCGCGCGGTGCTGGCCTAGGTTCACCAGAGGTTTGAGGCGTCTGATACCCCAGATCGTCCTCGATCTGCGATAACACGCGCATTAGCTCCTCGGTCATGCCGAAGTGTCCTAATCGCGCGTACGTGCGGAGGTTTGGTTTCATCTGCTCGATAACGATCTGCACCCTTGCCGCCTCCGGCATCGCAGGTGCCAACCGCTCGAACAGCGCGACTTTCCCGGTGATAAACGCCAGGACGCTCTCACTCGGGCCTTGTACTTCCCCGTACAATTTCCAGGTGAGGTCGCAAAGCGTTGCCACACCGTTATACTCCTCCTCGAACTTCCTGGTTAACGTCTCGTACGTGACGCCCACTGGCTGCCTCGCAAGCCAACGCTTGGCCGGCCCGTGCATGGTGCTGCGCACCGCTCGCATCCGGTGCTCGGCCTCCACGTCGAGTTCTACGAAGTGCCTCTCCAGCCTTCGCAGGTACTGCTCTGGGTCTTCATCCTCCCTGCCATGGAACTCAAATTCCGGCTTTTGGGGGAACTGCTACCGTTGCAGGGCCTCCGTCCGCTCGGTTAATGCTGTGATGGCTAACAGCATCGCGCGAGTGGCCAGCCGCTGCTCGACATCAGCGCTGATTTCGGGGACGCGTTCCTGGTTACGCGGTGTTGTTGATCTTCTGGGGGCGGCGACAGGCACCTTGCCGGGCCCTGTCGCGTCAAGGGTCCTCCAGGTCAGGACTCCTTTTTCGAGTTCTTCGATTTGGGTGGTTTCGGGGGTCGATGTCCTTCCGGACATCCTCGCCGTCCAGCTACTTTCAAGCATATCCCGCCATCTCGGATAGCTTGTAGCTGGCTCGTGCGTTGCCCCACGTTGGGCGCCATTTCTTCGATGCTCTGTCTCCATTTTGGAAATTTGATGGGGAATGTTCTTAAAACCCTACCCTGCTTCTCTTAAGGACCTCCCTGTGCCGGTGGTGCGCATAGCAAAGTCCCTAACGCGAAACGCGAGCCCGAATCTTCACCACCTCATCAGTTTTCCCGGAAACTGGCCGTACGTAAGCCCGATTTACGGCGTGCCAGTCGAGCACGAAGCGATATTCACGGGTGTCCGATGGTCGTCTTTTTCTTGCTTGGGCCTAGTCGCTTCCTCGAGGGCGGCTTACTGTCGCACCCTGTCGTTAGAACGCTGGTTCTGTCTTGTTGCTTCTAGGGCTTAGGGCAGACGCCGGCGTCAAAACCAGTGCAAAGCCTCTTGGTGAGTTGCTCCTGTTCTTGCTTCTGTGGGGGCCAAGAGACCGTAAATCCTTGCAGGCGCTCGGCAACGGTCAATTAGCTCCACTGATGGTAAATCCCTCGTTGAGGCATGCGATTGCCACGGCAGTAAAGTTTATAGTCCGCAATAAAAATCACAGACTGACTCTTTGGCTTTAATTCGCAATGAAAATTGCGAATGTCGTAGATAGACTGTTATCAAC
>NW_019416576.1:374160-409129 GCF_000390285.2 Anoplophora glabripennis | reverse complement strand
AAAAAATTAAAATGGCGCATTTTTCTCCCTTCTTTCATGTATAACTCGGAGAATATTGGCATTAGAGAAAATAGTCAAAGGAAAAAAAAGATTCGTTTTGAGATTCTTTTTTTAAAAAAAAGTGGTCTGAAATTTGTATGTGCATTATTGTTGCTGCAATTCAGTATAGACTCAAAAAAAATTCTTGAAAAATGATGTTTTCTTCATGAATTTATTTCAGACCTTGACTTCAGAGCAGCCATATAAAACTTCATGATATTGTAGTATTGCAGAAATTTTTTCAACGAAATCGGCCGGGTAGATTTCGCACAATTCAATTGTTAATTAAGAAAATAGAGAATTATATTTATTTTTCAATTCTCTTTCACGGTAAAAACAATGATTATTTTGAAGTTGGAGTCATTTGATCCTTTGGAGTGTCAACTATCAATCCCCATTTAAAACTTTTCGATTTAATCCATAATTAATAATTAGATTTTTTTCAAAATTTCTTCGAAAAAATACTTACAAACATTTAGAAACATATGTTTCCTTTAAAGCTTTGTAATTATGAGAATCACTAAAACCACTACTCGTTTATACTATACGTCAAACAGTTCATATGAATTAGTTTTACTTTAATTCCAATCGATCTAACAACAGAGAATCGAATATCTAATTTATCAGTTTTCATCTTGAAAATCGAGCTTAATAAGTATTTTTCTATCTTCAACCAAAAGATTGGCTAACGTTTTTGATTTTAATAGAGGACTAGACAAGAGAATTCGCTTTATTCTTATTACATTCCATTAATGTTAAAAGTTAATGTCAGTTTCGTGGGTTCTAACATCACTTCCATATTTATGATTTAGCACTAAACTAACAGCATGGAACCGACGATTTTAGAACAAGAATTGAACTACAAGCGGAACGAATGTTTTATCTGAAAAAAAAAAAGAAAAATGCAACATACACGGGACTGATGCTTTAACAAGTTACAGGCAGCAAATATGAGCAGTTCTCGAAAACAGTGTAATTAAGAGTATTATTTGCCCGTAAAATTGATGCAAAATATTTAAGATAAACATTAAGACAAATTTTAAATGAAAAAAAATTCCCTTGTTTAAAGCTGAGCTTGTGCAAGCTGAGGTATTGATATTTGGAAGAGATAGGGGGATACTTATCCTTTGTTAGTTATTTTAAACTGCAATAAATGATAGCCTATCTCCAGCTCAAATATCAGTTTTCAGCTTGCACGATGTAAAAAATAGGCATTTTTGAATTAGACTATCGAAAAGCAACTTTTGATAGAATTGAAATAGCTTGAAGACTATTAAAGATAGATATAGCGAAGCTTAATTAAAGTCCCCTTAATATTACTTATAAAATCTAAATATGCAAAAATATATAAGGTGCTCCAAAAAATATATATTTAGCAAACAATAGGGTTACAGTTTCCTATACATTATCCGCAACTGCCCGTCTCACTTTTAGACATTTTTAATGTGATTAAATTTTTTTTAAATTTTAATTAGCTTATACTTTGCTTACTTTTTTACACTTATGTTTTTTATTTAGTAATAGTTAGACAGCTGTTTGTATACTTTTACTTTGAAATGTAGTGTACCTCATTTTGGTTGACTTCGTCTGAATGAGGTGGCATTGCTTTTCGCAATATGTTTACCTTTGTTCTTTTTTCTTATTCTTTTTTTATATCTATTTCTCTTTGTATATTTGTAGTTACAATAAAGCCGATTTATTATTATTGTTATTATTATTATTATTAATAGTTTAAAAAACTATCTGGATTTCACAGGGTCTAACGACACTTAGTAGTGTACGATAATTCAAGAAACATAGAAATTTAAAAAAAAAATAGGTAAATTTGGAACGAATAGACTGAAAATTATTTTTTCGAGACAAAACGTCTGAATCTGGTTCGGGCTGAGGCAGTACAGTATTGAGGGATATGAAGGCTTCCAAAAAATTTAATAAAATTTTCAGGGTCGTATTTCGTATCTCATACCGTTTCCGAGATCCCTGTAGTGAGAACCGAATTTATAACAGCCTGTATATTGATTTGCTGGCTACAAACACAAATGCCTATGCCTATGTGCTTTGGAA
The DNA here is from genome assembly GCF_000390285.2 of Anoplophora glabripennis. Lineage (NCBI taxonomy): Eukaryota > Metazoa > Arthropoda > Insecta > Coleoptera > Cerambycidae > Anoplophora > Anoplophora glabripennis. The sequence continues at coordinate 407,026 of NW_019416576.1, read as the reverse complement.
AACTTAGCTTTTATGTAAAATCACTTATAACGTAGGTACTTAAACATATATAGACCCTATAAAAAATTATCAAAATGTACAGGGTGGTTGATTTTCGATAGTTTTATAGGGTACAGCCAAAACGGTGATAGATACAAAAAATCTGATATCGATGTCATGTCCTCTTTTTTTGAGTTTACTTCGCTGGTCCCAAACGGTCTTGGCTAACTTGATTAGTTTTAGATATACAGGGTTTTTTTGAAAAATGACCCATTTACATTAACCTCTCTATCTCCATTGTCATTCTATTTAGAAGAAAAAAGTATGGACATTATTTGTTCTATTTTTTATTAGGAAGCCAGTGGCGTACTCAGATTTTTTACAAATCTCACAGTTTTTCCGATATTACATAAACATAGGTTTTTTAAATAGAACACCCTGTATTTGGCCATCCCGTTGAATAGCATTTTTTTTTACCTTTTCAGCCATATATAATAATAGATACTTTTTATTTGCCTAAATGAAGAAAAATGTAAAAAATATATAGATATTTTTTCAGTTGTCCATGAGATTTATTTAGTATTGGTCTCTTCGTTTTCTATTATTATTTTTATATTAAGCACCTAATGTAGACTAAAAAATTACAAGAAAAAATACTTAATAGGTTTAATTATAGGTACACTTATAACTATTAAACATAAACTAAACAAGAATAACAACTATAAAACAACAATAAAACAAAAATGACATAACAAAGTCACAGCAAGTACTCGAATTGTCGGCCATTTTCGTTGATACATAACTGACAACGTTTGGCAATGGAGCGGGTCGCATTGTAAATGTGAATATTTGACACCCGCTGAATATAGTTTTCAAAATGTTCCCTTAGCTCCTCGACATTATTAGCTCTATACTTATAAATTTTGTCTTTAACATCCCCCCAAAAATAAAAGTCTATAGGGGTTAGGTCTGGTGACCTAGGCGGCCACCTGTTTGGTCCGTACGTACCGATCCAATTGTCCCCGAAATTATGATTTAATAATTCTCTAACTATGTGGGAATTATGTGGAGGCGCACCATCATGCTGAAAGAACATATTATATCGTTGAGCTAGTGACATATCGTCCAGCAGTTCAATAATATTTTCTTGTAAAATTCTCACATATCTCTGAGCGTTAAGGTTTTCATCGTACATTTCGTAAGCTAACACTCTATTGTGGAAGAGAGCTACCCATACATGAAAACCAAACCGCCCTTGTTGAATTCTGGCCACAGTTTGGTGAGGATTCACATCTGACCAATAACGCGCATTATGCCGGTTGAATATACCTTCGCTGCTTATAAAAGCCTCGTCGGTCCAAATAACATTTTGAAAAAAATTGGGGTATACATGAGTTTGCTGCAAAAACCATTGGCAGAAAATGACGCGTCTCTCTTCATCTCCTGGATGGAAATGGCGGACTTTTCTTATAGTATATGGTCGAAATTTGTGTTTTTTTAAATTCTCAAAGCTTGGAATTTACCAATTCCTATCGTCCTTTGAATTTCTCTGCTGGATATATTGGGATTTGCGACAACAAAAGCTAAAGTATTGATTTCATCATTTTCTCTATTCTGTATATAATAAATAAGATTCAGCTCTCAGTTTCTGAAAAGAACCAAACTCACACAATAAGTTATCATAGTCAGCTAAAAAATCTCTTTTTCTGGCTGATGAAGCTCTGGGTATCTCTCCAAATATAAGTTTAAAGCTGTGTCACTATTTTTTTCACTTTCAATGTAACACTCCAACATTTGAACTTTGTGAAGATATTCGTACACTATTTTTATACCTTTCAAAATTAAAACCAAGTAATAGACGTTTAACAAACTTTCAATTAGTCAAAAATAAACTAACTGTCAATATTGTACAACAAAAGACGAATAAATAAATAACATGGCCAACTGAAAAAATATCTATACATTTTTGCATTTTTCTTCATTTAGGCAAATAAAAAGTATCTATTATTATATATGACTGAAAAGGTAAAAAAATGCTATTTAACGGGATGGCCAAATACAGGGTGTTCTATTAAAAAAACCTATGTTTATGTAATATCGGAAAAACTGTGCGATTTGTAAAAAATCTGAGTACGCCACTGGCTTCCTAATAGAAAATAGAACAAATAATGTGTACACTTTTTTCTTCTAAATTGAATGACAACGGAGATAGAGAGGGCCATTTTTCGAAAAAAACCCTGTATATCTAAAACTAATCAAGTTAGCCAAGACCTTTTGGTACCAGTGAAGTAAACTCAAAGAAAGAGGACGGGACGTCGATATCAGATTTTTTGTATCTATCACCGTTTTAGCTGTACCCTATAAAACTATCGAAAATCAACCACCCTGTACAGGTTCATGATTCTCCTTAACACTGCCACCGCTTAATCGTGGAATGCTTTAACTCAAAATAACTCCGATTGGACCACCCCCGCGCCCAGCGATAGTGGCCAAATATTTGTTGTAATACACTGGAAGTTACATTAAAAATAACTCGCTAAAATAATTAGAAACTGAAATCTGTTCTCTAGAAAAGTTAAAGACAAGGAATCGTATTCGTTCCTTTTGTCTGTACCTGCTTTCTAGTAGTTTTAACAACAAAGGAAACTCAATTCCCCATTTTTGGGGCATTCACCCTGACACTTGCAAGTCACCAAAAATTATAAAGTATTATGCATGTAATCCCACAAATTAACATGAGAATGTTTAGTCGTTTTTAAGGCTACATGAAATAGCGCTAATAACGTGCTTTTCCCTAAAAAACCGAATCTCATTAATCATCTAGAACGCTACCGTCAACAAAGTTAAGCTAACTGCCCTTCACATCTAACACCCACATCACAATAGCGGATATGTGTTTTAAACAAGAACTTATTAATTTTCAGCGTACAGCTACAGCCCTTTGGTGGTATGTGTTGTTGTGGCTATTCGGGCGAAAAGAAGTAAGATTGATTCTTTCAGGGGAAAATGTGTTACGGTTCTCATTGACTTCGGTCCATAGTGAGAACTCTCCCACATCTTGAATAACGATACGTCCAATTCTCTTTAAATTCTATGGACGCATGTTTCAGGATATTCATTTATGTAAGTGTTGATGAAACAAACTGAGGATATAATTCAATTCACTATGAATCTATAATAATACAATTTCCTTCTGTTCGTCTATAGATACAGAAAAAGAACGGAATATATGGAGTGTCCCAAAATTCAGGCAAGATTTCAATTTTGCCTCATTTGTGCGGTAAGGTGTTGCCAACGAAATAAAACAGAAGATAGTGTGACAGCTGACAGTTCAGGGTTATTAAAAATTGAGCGCTACAAGAAAGAATAATGCGTTTTCATCGTTGAGCAATATTTAAAAAATAATGAGGGTTTGGCAGCTACAGTTCGCAATTTTCGTACAAAATATGGTCGGAATAGTGATTTAACTTCAACTGGGAAGATTCATTGAAAAATTCAGGAAGACTGGATCTTAAACACTCTAGCTGTTATTGAACAAGTCGTTCAAAACAAAACATAAAAGCAGTTCGTGAGTGTTGCTGAGAGTCCAGGAACATCAGTCCAGGAACATTAATTCGGCACTGTGGTCAAGAATTGGACATTTCGAGAAGTTCGATTGACTCAAGAACTGAAACTGGGAATTCGTTGAATGGATTATGGAACAATAAGCACTGATGCTGATTTTTCGAACAAAATCATTTTCAGTGATGAAGCTCATTTTCATCTTGATAGCTTCTGTAATCGACAAAATTATCATATTTGGAGTTCAGAAAATCCACGAGTGATTGTTGAGAAACACATGCATCCACAAAGCGTCACTGTGTGGATTTTGGGCTGGAAATATCATCGGACCATTTTTCTTCAATATCTAATGGGTCTCGCAACGTGATAATTTAGATTTTTGTGCCTAACTTGCAAGATGTGGATGTAGACGACATATGGTTTCAACAAGACGGTGCCACATGCCATACAGCCCGAGAAACAATGCAATTAGTGCATGGGTCGTGTAATTGCCCGTTTTTGAAATCCAAGGTTTGTGTCAACAAACCCACGACGACCACAGCCTTCAATGAGGAAATTGAGCGCTATATCAAGGAATTTCAGCAGCTTTTTACTTTTTGTTAAGCTAATTCAAACAAATCCTATCAAATGAAGTCAAACAACATTTTTTGATACCAGAAATCTAGGTAAGCAAAATACATCAAACCTCACAGACTGCTAACTGCTGTAGTTGGACTATTTTATGGGTATAAAATACAAAACTTTTGAAGAAAGGGGAATATTTAAATGATTAACTTATAACTATACAGGGTGATTCACAAATTATCCAAAAAAATTTGGGAATAGATGCGGCATGAGAAATGGAGTCAATATTGTAAAAAAAATTTGACCAATCTAGTCATTAACTGTACAGATAATAGGACATATACATTGGAGAAAGTGCAACAGGNCTCAAATAGTTAGTGAATTCCTAGAATTAGTATTGCTCTATTGTTGATCGAAAACACGGAACATATTTTTAGATACATTGTGACTTTAGTACTACGAACACATATAGTTAATAGTATAGTAATAATTTAAGTCGCGAAAAGGAAGCATAGAACTTAATATCTTAATGTAAAGGAATGTTAACAATTAAAAAAAGAAATTAAACAGCTTTTAATTAATTCTTAAAATATTTCTAAATTCTGAAGTAGAGAATGCTCATATATGATTTTCATACCTAATTATCTAAAATAACAAAATATTTTCATGAAAAACGCATACCTAAAATATATGAACACTTTTAAGTCATACTGTTTGTAGTATGACTTAAAAGAACGATTGATGATTTGTCGTCAAAGAAATTATGTACTATCATTGTTTCTAATAGCTCTGGACAAAGACCGAATTAATTAATACATGTTCGTAGTTTAAATAATATTTTTGAAATGGCTGACAATTATTAATATTGCGTGTCAAAATTATTTCAGAAACGTAAAATATTAATATTTTTAAAAATATTTATGATTATATTAAACCGAAATGCAATAAAATTTGCTCATAGATTCTTCAGACAAATTTAGGAGACACGTATTTTTTATTTTTTCCAAGTGGGCCCCTCTTTCGGAGTTACAGCCCCCTGATATCTACCTCTAAGAAGTCTTCTTTATATCTCAGAACCCTGTTGTACGAGAATCACTAAATTTGGTACACAGTGGATTTATGATATGTGGAATCTGTTAGTGCTACGATTTTTGGAGGAGAGCCCCCATAAGACACTTTTTCGTGGGCCCCCTTGTCGTTGGAACCAAAAAAATTTGGTCGCATATTTGAATTTCTTTAAAATTATTAGTTCCATAGAAAGCCATTGAATTTAGAAACTCTTTTGTCTATTGATATTTTATTTGTAAAACGCAATGTTTTTGAGAAAAATGGGTTCTGAGATATAAAAAAAATACTATTCTTAGGGGCGGATTTTAGGGGGCTGTAATTCCGAAAGAGAAGGCCACTTGGCAAAAATAAAAAATACGGGTCCACTAAATTTGTCTTAAGAATCTGTGATACAAATTTTGTTGCATTAATTTCGGGACACCCTGTACTATAGTATTCAATTGGAATTTAGATAAACAAATTTCACTCTTATGACACTGTTTAGTTACACATTAAATCTAATGAATTAATAAAATATGACTAAAAAAAAAAATTTTTTTACATTTATTGTTAAGGTACCGCAACTTCTTTCTTTTTAAATGGTATTTACTAAATATCTGAGTACGCCAAAGAATCACGACCACAGAAAAACTGGTACTTAAATAATTACCTAAACAACTGAATAAATCTGATGTACAGGATATTGCATAATTCCACCAACAAAATTATGCAAGGTGTCTGATCAAAAACGAGAAAAAAGTTTATAAAATGAAAAAGTACTCAAATCAAAATATACAGTGTGTATTTAAATAACACCGAAAAAATGTAAGGGGCGATTCTCTGATAAAAATTAATAGGGGTATTTGGTATAAAAGTTTTTAAAAAAAATCTCTCCTGAAAAGTTATGACCCTCCAAAAATTATTATTTTTTTTCTTTTTTATCTTCCATGTATATCAAGCTAAAGAAACCAAACTTGGTGAACATTATATGTCAAAAAAGCTACCCCTATGACATTTTTTCTTATAATTTTTTTAGATAATTTTTTTTTCTTTAAAAAAATATGTCTAAAAAACCCAATTCATTTACTATATTTTTGATCACTTTAAGTTTTTCCGAAACGTTAAGGATTTATGAGAAAAAAATAAATGTATTGCAAAGCATTTTTAAAAAGATGAACCGTTGAACATTGATTATTTCAACCACTTACAAAAAAAAAATCGGGGTTAAAAAATTTCAAAAAGTGTAGTTTTTTTGACAGATAATATTCACCAAGTTTGTTTTCTCTAGGTTGATATACATGGAAGACAAAAAAGAAAAACATTTTGTTTTTAATTTTTGGAGCGGCGCGCGGCGTAACTTTTCGGGAGATAGAAATTTTATACCAAAGACCCTTATTCAATTTCATCAGAGAATTGCCCTTACATTTTTTTGGTGTTATTTAGAAACACCCTGTATATAATAATAATAATAATAATTAATTTATTCACACAAACAATTTTATACATAATAAAATAGACTAATAGTGAATAAATAAGTAGACAATAAGTGACTAAACACTTGTTTTGTAAAATAAATATATAGCTATGCGTCCAAAATAAAAATTGTATTTTGATTATATATTTTTTCTAATTTTCACTAATTTGATAACAGTAATTTGTGTAAAGTGATAGTGTAATATATCACATGACTCTTTTTCGCTTATTTTTCAAAAACTCTTAATTATTGAACTTACAAATTTCCCATGCAGGTTTAACTTTAAACCCGTTTTCTTACAAAACTTCAGCGACAAATACTAAGAGTAGGTACCGTTTGTACGTAAAATTGAGTGGAAAATAGGTATGTTTAGTCAAAAATGACATACAGCACGACACAAAAAAGTTATGGTTATTTAAATCTAGGTACAACTCTGTATGTGGCGCCCTCTAACGTTAAACAAAAAACTAAGTAAATATTTGAGTTTTTCATCATCAATACTCACAGTTTCCAAATTTCGTCAAATTGTCATGTTATTGAACAAAAATATAATCAAAATACCAAACAAAAATTTTTTTTTGAACGCTCTGTATCTTAAGAACTAAACAGTTGCGGACCCATGTTCATATTAACTTTTTATCTTAAAATTAGTCAAAGTTCACCCTTTAAAGTTTGTACAAGTAAGTACAATAAATAATAATAAAATGCATAATAAAAATTAATTGAACTTTAAATTATTTTTAGTACACATTTCACGTAGGACGTAGTACGTATAGCATAAAAAATATTAAATATCAAAGCAAAAAATTATCTTACATTTAAATGAAAATGGATTCGACCAAAAGCTTTGATAATAATAATAATAATAATAATAATAATAATGCTTTATTGCCCAACAGTCAAGACCAATAATAGGACAATTACATATAGAACAATAGGTAAAGTAATAATGACTAATAAATAGGAAAAAAAAAAAAGGGAACAACTTATATAACTAACTAACAGAAATCTTCATCTACAGTACCTGAAAGGATTAATAAAATAGACTTTAAGGTGGTATGATTTAAATCACAGAGATGTGACACCATATTAAATAAGTTGCACATATTATATATAGGTGACTTAAATAAAAGATTAGTTCTTCTTCGCAAACAATAAAAAGTATCAGTATTTCTAGAATTATGCCTAGGAACATGAAAATCAATTTTACTCAGCAGCTCAGGACAATCAATTTGACCATTTAATAACTTATAGAGGAAAGTGACTGAGTTTAATTTTCTCCTCAAATCTAAACTTTGAAATCCAAATCTATCAGTCAGTTGCCTATATGGTGTACCTCTTTCAGGATAAGCATTATCTATCTTAAAACATAAATATTTGAGAAATTTTCTTTGCGGTTTTTCAAGTAACTCTCTATGGCATAAATAGAATGGATTCCAAACAGTAGAGCAGTATTCTAGTTTATTTCTAACGTACGAAAAATACAAAATAATGAGCGACGCGACATTAGTAAACGATTTACAGTTGCGAAGTATAAAACCGTAAGCCTTCATTGCATCATCGACCTTGGACACGATATGACATGAAAAAGATAATTCCTGATCGAAGATCACTCCCAAGTCTTTAATTTTAGTCAAACGATTAATTTTGATGTGATTAATTAAGTAACTATAACAATAAGGTGATTTCTTCTTTGTAAAGCTAATAATATTGCATTTCTTAGCATTTAGATATAAATCGTTCAAATTACACCAGGCTTCAATTTTTGCTATTTCTCCTTGAAGAACGACACAGTCATTTAAGGAGGTAATGTTAGAAAAAATTTTTAAATCATCAGCATACATTAGTTTCCGACAGTTCAGACTAGTTGTAAGGTCATTAACAAATAACAAAAATAACAGTGGACCCAAATTTGAACCTTGAGGTACTCCCGACTTCGCCAAATACTTGACAGAACCGTAACCATTATAAAAAACATATTGTTGTCTTTCGGATAAATATGATTGTAACAGTAAGACTGAATCAGAATTGAAACCAAAGCTATAAAGTTTTTGCAAAAGAATATTATGATTAATTCTGTCAAATGCCTTTGCAAAGTCGGTATATATAACATCGAACTGAACTCCACTGTCCACCGCTTCCAATGCATACTGAGAAAGAACGGCCAGATTGCTGGTTGTTGATCTCATTTTCATGAAACCATGCTGACATGGACATATTTGTTGAGAAACCAAAGAGTATGTCCTGTTATACAAAATGATTTCAAAAATCTTAGAAAAATTACAGAGGATAGAGATCGGTCTATAATTAGTGATATCAGCGCGATCGCCACTTTTGAATATAGGGCACACTTTCGCCTCTCTCCAACTTATAGGAAAAACTCCTGTTGTAACTGAAAGATTATATATTGCCAGTAAAGGAGCCATTAAAACTCGGACCGTGTCTTTAACAATGAATGACGGTATACCATCTGGACCGCAGGTAAACTTATTTTTTAATCTTTTTGATGCCTCAATCACCTCTGCCTCAGTGATGCTTTTGAATGAAATAATACAATTTGCCGAGGACGGAAGAGCGTTGGTATGATTATTAATCTTGGGATCAACATAAACGCTGTGAAAAAATTCTGCAAACGCATTAACAATAATTTGTTGATCATTTAATGTTTGACCGTTATAGTTCATACTTCCAGGAATTCTTGTGGAACGGTTTTTCGAGTGAATAAATGACCAAAATTGCTTTGATGGAACGAATAGATTATATTACATATTTTATACATCACTGTAGTTGAATATTACTTCAGTGTGTATTATTAAACTAGTTGTCAACGAATTTGAATATTTCTGGCGAACTAAACGTACGCTTGAGTGAAATTGGAAGGCATAATTTAAAATTGATAGTGATATCACCAATTGAACATAATAGGAGACAATGAAAGAAATTATATATTATAGTAGACTATTTTATTGTTTTTAGATTGAAACTGAACAAAAAATATATGAATTATGTGCGCAAGTTTTTATAAATTACCTATATATTACATACGATACTTTTACTTTTTTCCTCGAAGAATAGCTAAATAGCTGTGCTAATACTGTAAAAGTAGGAAAGCTGATGACATGACTGTCCACCGTCTTGACAAGAAATAATAAGGCATATTTAAAAATATTTTCTCAAAAAGGAAGTAATAATGTGCCAAAATTTCGCAGAGCTTTGTTATTGGAGAACGATTCTTAATAAAAATGCATGAGCAACTAGCACTGATTAGTATCTACATACTTTTTCTTGATGAATAGCACTGTAAATATGTTAGTATTTATACCTAGAAAGTGTTACAACGAAAACTTGAACCCCTGTAATTCTGTAAACTGCGTTTTTCAAAAATAAGCGAAGCATATTATTTTTTGATTAACTTACGAGTAATAAACAGTTTAATATGTGTAATGAAAATTATGGAAACAATTTTGAACATTTCTTAGAATTTTATTTTATTATTAAGTTAGTTCAACTTATCTCATTGGATGAATAGGTTACTTGTTAGTTGTTTAATTCAATTTATGTTCTTACAACTATGTACAGTCCGTACGATATTTGTTGAGATATGATTGCAAGAAAAAAATAAGCCAATAAAATTCTGTTTCGGAACTATTGCAACAATTTACCGCAAATTTTCCGGCAATGTATTTCTACCCTCGAAGAAAGTGACGAAGGGGGTGGTTTTCTTGGAATTCTATCTCAACAAGTACCGTAGGGACTGTAACTATTTTTGAAAATCATTTAAGGAGGTTCGATGCATCTCTTGCGGGGTAGGCGGTGTGGGTGGGAAGCCTATGCTTATACACGGTAGTTTCGTTGTAGTACCAACCTTACATAAACTAATTTGAGCGAACTAAATATAAAAAATACGAATGAAATTTATACAACACATATTAGCTTGCATATATATTTCGTGTTTATGCACGGCAATTAACTTTTTATTTAAATAAAAGTGTCTATTGATTAAGAGCTTGTAAAATTATGGATCAGGTCTGGCAACATTGCCATTGCCATGGCGTGGTAGTAAAAGTTTTGTCAACTGTCATTACTGTCAACTGTGATTTGCGCATATTCTGAATATGAATGAACATCCAAGATACAAAGGAAAAATAATGACTGAAAAGTAATATAAAATGCGTATGAAACAGAATGTGGATTGATGAGAAAAAAGTAAAATGTGCAAACCGAGAATCCATATGATAACTATCAAGAAGTTCAGTGTATGATAGTGAGACGTCGCCTTGTCAAATTGAAGATTATGACAGAACATCTATACTGTTCGTTTTGCAAAGAGATCCTTTCAATTTTTGTTTCAAATTGCTATTATATTGCATTAGATCACGAAAAATGTATTTAATATTAATTATTACTACATATGTTTTCGACTGGAATAATTTTATAGTCTATAATCGAGCTATTCAAATATAGCGCGTCAGTCGAAGCGTTAAATACAGCGTACAGTGTTGCCATATTTCCTTTCATTGGATCAGATGTTTGTTCAAATTTGTCAAAACGTTATATATTCATTCCATTATCTCAATAATTACATTGTAAGTGCATATTTTTATTGTTTTAAAATGTTTAGTAATATTTAATTCTTTAATTACAATTTTATTTTCCCGATCCTAACCATTTTTAAGAGCAATATTCACGTTTGATTAAAGTTTTTTCCCAACTCCCATAAGAGCCTGTGTATAAGAGCATAATTTTTAATATCATTTTTCAAAAAAACTATATTGGCAATCGATCTGATATTTTTACACGAGGCAGTTGGCATATTTATTAACAGATTTCAATGATTTTGAAAACTTTCTTACCATTTTTTTTTTCGGTATCGAACCTCCTTAAGAATATCTTCATATTTATTTCAAACATTGTATACAGAGTGACTCTAAGACGTACTAAGTTTTTCGAGATATTTTACTAGCCTTGATGTACCATAAATAAAGTAAGACCTGCTTCTAATAGGCATTCAATTTTATTAAAGGCTTTTTGTTAGTTAAACGATGGCACTGAATTTAGATTATCCTGAAACCTATTAAGTTTTCAGAAAAAAATGTATAGATACTACAAGAATTGTTTAGTTCTGGCACCACACCATCTATGGGTTAGTATTAGTAGTAACAGTTATGGTGCAAAATTGCAGCTATTTGTTTACAAATCTAAAATATCTCTACATTCTACAGAACATGATGGAGGTATTTATTGGAACATCCTGTATATCATTTCGAGTAATGTCCCTAAAATATGACATATTAATGTAACACGAAAATGCTTATTTAGTTTTAATACTGCATGTATTTTGTTTATCCATACTGACAGGCATGTTTTTGCTCAGAACTTGTAGTTATATTGATTTGAAGTATCTTGAAAGTTATTTTGGAATGTAAAAATGAAAATTGTCGTGATATAAGCATTTAAACAAGAATTAAAATATGTTTCCTGGGAAATATTTTTTGGTGGGATATTACCAAAATACCGAGAACAAACATTTTATATTTATTTTTATTTTTCCATATTCAATTTCCATAAATATTCAATATTGTTAGGGTGCGTTCAAACATTTCATTGTATACCATATATTAAAAAACTCTATCGTGGATAATAGTTGCTATTATTGAATTAAACATATTATTAAACACATTTTATAGCTACGCTATAAAATTTTATCTCACATATTACCTAGGATCTACATATGCAGTGTTCAAAAAATCATTCTGGAAATAACTGTTTTCTGCGGAAATATTTTAAAATTAATAGCTTCTATTATTATTGCTATTTGCTATACAAAACAAAAAAATTGCAATGGACAATGTTTATAAAACTGTAGATATTATAATTATAATTTACAGTTTTTTTAAAATTCCATATAAATATTTTATAACACCTGTCACAGCCATAATAAAATAGTTGAAAGAACTGCATCGTTTTGTAAACTGACTATTTCCAGGATATAAGTGGTATAAACCTTTTATAAAAAATATATTGAATATATTCTCTCAGATTCTAGAAAACTTTGGTTATATACGTGAATAAAAAAACTTAAATACGTCTTCGAAATGTGTTATAGAACCTATCCGTAATTAATAGGTAAATGAACAAGGTTGGAGAGATAACGTATCTTTTAATCCAACCATTCTCAATTCTTTATAATTTCATCTTACTATTAATTTACAATGTTTTTTTCATTTCACTTAAACCAAACCAGTGACTTTTTAACAACTTGCTCTGTACCAACAAGTGATTGTTTTATTTGGGGAATGTACTTCTCTCGATAATGACAGACTTACATTCCGCCAAATCTGTCTTACCCAATGTGTAAATAAATGTGAATGGCGTTATGTGCCGAAACACTATAAAAATTGTTTTTCAAAGAAGTATAGTTTTAATATTATTATTTTTAATAATATCATTCATAAAAAAGTATGTTTTTTTTTCCACTTTAAGATTTTACCATTTTTGGTTCTCTAAGAAGTTGTTTCAGAACATTTCGGTGTTATTTTACCTAATACCTATAGTCTGGGCGAATTAGGTTTTTTTTTTCAAAAATCGGGCTTGCCTCGAATTTTATGGGCTTAAAATTAAGTAAAAAATACACAGAATACGAGCCTTATTTGTTGAGGTCGAGCGTCACATTGTTTATAAAAAAGAAATAATAATAATTGCTCTTTTTTCAGTTTTTCGCTTATATCTCCGAAAATAAGTCTCTAATCGACATGAGGTATACTTATCGATTTTGTTCCTGAGGAAATTTTCTACAAGGACAGGCTTCTGCAAAACCTCGCAATTTTTTTTTTACATTGCATTAGCGGTGAAAAAAAGATGTGCAAAATTTTCAGCATTAAATAAAAAGAACGAATTTGACTGAAATTGGATGAAATTACAGGAACTGTTGGGGTGCTCAACCGCAATGCGGACCCCCAATTTCAAAATGACGGCCTATTGCAAAATTATAAAGTTGAAAACGCGAGCGCGTATATCTTCTGCCCAGGTCAAGATATCGAAATTGGGCACAAATGGATCGAAATGTATTACATTATCTCGCATTTGTGTAAATTTAAAATTTTTAAGATGCAAAATAACAAAGTTACTAATAAAAAACCAAAAAAAAACCGTACTAGGGTACTTTTCTCGGCGATTCTTTAATATACGGATTTCAAACTAATTGCATCAAATAGTGCTTAAAAAAACATGAATTTAAAAAAAATACATCTCGATCCGACCAATAGCAGCCGAGATAATTTTATTTCTTAAAAACAGTATTCTGCCTGTTCTATTTAATATTTTGTAATAAACTTGGGCTTGTTATAAAGTAGAAGACATCCTTTATACGCTGATTTTTTTTAAGCGATTCGACCAAGAAATGACCAAGTGCCACAATTGATTTGTTAAGTAAGAATTTTGTGAAGCCTAGCGCAGCAAGGGCAATATGACGTCACAGCGCTCCCCTCTCCTGGCTACCACTCAGCCGCGCGGGCTGCGCCGCGCCTTTAACAAATGTTTACTTGGTCATTTCTTGGTCGAATCGTTTAAAAAAAAATCAGTATATAAAGGAAGTCTTCTACTCTACAACGAGTCCAAGTTTATAGAACAGCCAGAAAACCGTTTTTAAGAAAAAAAATATACGTCGGCTGCTATTGGTCGGATCGCCAAGATAAGGACCCTAGTTACCGCTTTTTTTTTTGGTTTTTTGTTTATAACTTTTTTATTTTGCAACTTAAAAATCTGAAATTTCAAAAGACGAGAGATAATGTAATTACCTTTCGATCCTTTTCACCAAATTTCGATACCTTGACTTGGGCAGAAGATATGCAATAGACCGCCATTTTGAAATTGGGGGTCTGGATTGCGGGTAATTGTTGAGTACCCCAACAGTTACCTTTCCCTGTAGTTTTATCCAATTTCAGTCAAATTCGTTCTTTTTATCTAATGCTGAAAATTTTGCACTTTTTTTTCACCACTAATTTTGCAATGTAAAAAAAGGGCCTGCCCTTGTAGCAAATTTCCTCAGGAACAAAATAGATAAGTATACCTCATGTCGATTAGAGGCTTATTTTCGGAGATATAAGCGAAAAACTGAAAAAAGAGCAATTATTTCATTTTCTTTTGTTATAAACAATATGACGCTAGACCTCTACAAATAAACAAATTTAGGCTTTTATTCTGTGTATTCTTTACTTTTACTTTTTTTCCGCTCTTGGTTATTTCTTGGTCGAATCGTTTAAAAAAAAAATCAGCGTATAAAGGAAGTCTTCTACTTCATAAGGAGCCAAGTTTGTTACAAAATATTAAATAGAACAGGCAGAATTCCGTTGTTAAGAAAAAAAATATATCTTGGCTGCTATTGGTCGGATCGAGACGCTTTCTTTTAAATTCATGTTTTTTTTAGCACTATTTGAGACAATTAGTTTGAAATCTGTATATTAAAGAAAAGCCGAGAAAAGTACCCTAGTTACGTTTTTTTTTTTTGGTTTTTTGTTAATAACTTTTATTTTGCATCTTATAAATCTGAAATTTACAAAGATGTTAGATAATGTAATTACCTTTCGATCCTTTTTCGATATCTTGACCTGAGCAAAAGATTTACGCGCTCGCGATTTCGACTTTATAATTTTGCAATAGGCCGCCATTTTGAAATTGGGGGTCCGCATTGCGGTTGGGCACCCCAACAGTTATCATTTCCTGTAATTTCATCCAATTTCAGTCAAATTCGTTCTTTTTATTTAAGTAAGTAATGCTGAAAATTTTTCACATCTTTTATTTCACCGCTAATTTTGCAATGTAAAAAAAAATTTGCGAGTATACCTCATGTCGATTAGAGGCTTATTTTCGAAGATATAAACGACAAACTGAAAAAAGAGCAATTATTTATTTTTCTTTTGTTATAAAGAATATGACGCTCGACCTCTACAAATACACACATTTTATTCTGTGTATTTTATTTAATTTTAAGCCCATGAAATTCGAGGTAGGCCCGATTTTTGAAACAGGCATGTGTTTGGTCTAATTCGCCCGTGTTATTAAAGTTATGGTGATGAAACTTTTGTTGGGTTGATTGGATGTACTCTGTACGTATAAACGTAATACCTACAGGCCATTCTCTAGACGTGGTCAACTGGGGATCCCTGCAGCTCCGCCGATGTAACGGTCACGTAACACTGCAAGGGCCTGTCCTCGGGCTCGGGCCGTCGCCCTGGCAGGTAATACACAAGGCAGGTGACACCTATCAGGAACAAGAAGAACACGAACACGATATCGAACATGATGAGGGAGTTCCACGTGAGCAGGCGCATCACAGGATTTGAGTTTTGACACCGTCATTAACGTACACCATTACCACACGGGTTGATATACACAGTCACAAAGTATATGTGTCCGTTCAGCACTGAGAGACACCGACGGATCCTCTAACACAATTTTATTAGATTGTGTACATGCAAAGATTATCTTATCTCTAAGTCTCTTCTACTTTTCTATATTGACAAAAAAAAATGGAAAATATTAAGAAAGTTCTGGTATGAAAATATTCTATAGATTTGTCAGAAATATGGTAACATAAAACAGCAAACAAGTCGCAAAATATTAACCGTACAATTAATAAAACAAATTATCAACAGTTTGTGCTTCTTTTGTTTATTATTATTTTATATAAGCGTTAGACCTTTTCTCCAGTTTATATTACCTTAAAATCCTAAAAAAATAGACAATAGTTGTTGTTTTTAATAAGTAAATTGCACTATGACATTTCTTTCTAAGACATCCTATATATTATGAAAATTGCCTCAAGAATTCGAAGTTAACTTTCCTTGAAACTATGCTACTTTGAACTGTAAATAACTGTCAACTTTCTTAAAGTTTGTATTGGTTAAATATTTTACTTGTGTTTACAAATAGTGATAATTCTAGGCAGGTTATCCTGAACGAACTTCAATAGGCCACTGGAATGTAATTTCCAAATGCCTTCTGCGCCTGGGAATAATATTAGAATTGGTATTTATATGGGAAATTCTTCTGCTTGGATTTAAAACATTTGAACTGGCATTTTTCTTGCTATTTGATTGTATTACTACTTTTCCTTCAACAGTAGTGTGTAAAATTTAGTTTTTAAAGGATATATCAATCACTTATGACAAGTTAATTTTACATAAAGAAAGGAGGTCATGCACAATGAAATATTTATTTCTTCGTTAATTACTAGAAAAGCTGTCTTAACTGCATATACATAGGGTATTGTTCTAAACATTGTAAAAAAAAATTATCACCAAATTTCAGCTTTTAATTTTAAATTTTACTACTCGCTATATGATTTTAAAATTTTTCTATTACTTTAACACGTAAACCTAAGTTTTTTTAATTATGTATATCTCAGCTGCATTTCACGTTATTTTAATGTTCACAGCCGACAATTATAGGTCAATTTTTGTTCTTTGAAAGTGCCCATAGGATCTATGTAACATGAAAATGGCTTACAAGAAATACAAAATTCTAGTTTGACAGGAATGTATAATGGAAAAAAGTATTTTTCTGTTTACTTTTCAAGCTTTCGAAACTTTATTTGTTTCTTCATCAGGAAAATCTACAAATGAATATGTACATATAATTAAATAACTTATTAATAAAAATTTTTAATGCAACATAGTAATTGAGAATTGTAATTTAAGTTAACAATATGAGTGGTATTATTACATGGGCATAAATTATAGTCTAAAAGTAGTTAAAACTAAAAATTATTAACCAGCACATGTTTAACAATAAACATTCTTCAAAGAGTAAATTTATATGTTGAACACAGGACTTGAACTGAAATCACACAAAATGAAATGAATTATTAGTAGGACCGTCAGAACTGCGCCGCGGGACATAGGCGTACGCATTATTTATTAAAAAGCAACAAATTAAATTGTCTACAATACACCACCATAAACACTAACGAATAGGGATTAATTACGCAACATCCGCACGATAACAAATCAACAATATACTAACGTGACATGAACGTGAAAAGCATTCTGAGGCAGCGGTTCACGCATGTCTCGGCTGACCTTAATTATCAGTCATGTTTGATACGGCTGGCAGATAAAGGTGAAAATTTGTCAAAAATATGATACTGAGATCATCGATATCTGTCATTGCGTTAATCTCTAAAAATAGACGTTCTTTATGACTTTTTCCGAATCTAAAGTGTTTCCTCGAAATTGATGTTATGGACCAATGACAAACACTGATTGGCCAGCATACAACTAAGTATTCAGTCTTCCGTCACTTTTATTTGAAGAAATTCCATCTTTTAATTTTCTATTAGTTTGACATATATTTTGATTCACAATCCAAATATGCGATGCAACAAACATGCGACTTATAAAGATGTGGGACATTACCTTATAATTTCTTAAATATCTTTTCTACAGTTAAATGATTTTTAGTAACAGAAGTGGATAACCGCATCTTATCAATAAATTACACAAATGTAAAGGAATGTTTTTTAGTGTATCATGAATTGTTGCAATACTTTAGTTTTCATCCCCAAAATCAAATTAATTTTTTCTTCTGACCCAGATTTTCTGTATTATAGTGTAATCCTCTCTCCTAATATCTAAGGTTGGTATACAAAAAAAGCTTACTCTTACTGGTGTCCTCTTGTTCGATGGTAAACGGTAAATATGGGTTATAGCTATTAAAAACTTTTAATAATTGTTCCACCCTTGCCCGGGGTGCATTTAATACGATGTCATTAACATTTCTTCAAAGAAGGTATTTATTAATATTTAACAAAGATTCGTTTACAAGGTCATGCATTACATACTGTGCAAGGATTGGAGATACTGGATTGCCCATAAAATTTGTTTGTAAAAGGTATTATTGTAACTGAAAACTGGTCAAATAAGTTTATCAACTGTAAAAATACTGTTTTCTTTAATTTGCAATGCAATCCCAATGTTTATTGATTTATTATTTTGCTAAATCTAATGTAATATTGTTAAACAGAATTTTGACATTTAAACTGATAATTACTTAAACGTTTGGTAATTTAAGTTCGTTTATAAAACTACTAAATTCAAAGGAATCTTTAACAAAAATACTATCATATGCCAAGGTAAGAATGTTGGGGCTACTCCCCTGTTGGAGCTGTTTACACCAGATATAATCGGGCTCAGGTTCAACCGAGGTTTGAGGATTTTAAGCAGTCCATAGAACTTGTTTAGAATTTCCTTCTGACTTATCATTTTACACTTCTGCAATTCACTGATCATATTGTAGGACATTTGCTTTTCCGACGAACCCGACGATGATTTGCTTATAATATTTGTAAGTATTTCAATATTTTTTTATTTTCCATCGTTTTGTGTTTGAGACTTAAAACATATTATAGTAATTATAAAATGTTGAAATTTACGTATCCGAAGTACGTTTTTAGTAAGTGCAAATATAAATATTACTTAATGACTTTTCTTAGTAAATATTTGTATGGTTGTAATTTACTTTCGTACTACAGATAATTTGGTTCAGCATACAAACAACTGTTTCTAGGAAAATCAAATCTATGGGTGATTATACAGTAAATGTATTTTCGGTGTCCCCAAAGAAATATTAATCAATTTAATATAGTATTAATTATTTCACATGTTGACAATATTTATGTATCTGTAATGATAATAGACCAGGGTCGATAATTTTTTAAATAAAAAAAAATTATAGTATGAAACCCATTGGAAAAGAAAGAGAATATAACAGAAATGAAAGGAAAAATTTACGGGCGATCTGAGGTCGGGAAGGTGAAGGGGGTGAGTTTTTAAGGGTAAAAAACGGTTTCCCTTGATTTCCGGAAAAACTACAAGTCTTATGGAAAAAAGTTAAATGGCAAAGTTGTAGGTAATAAAAAGATCTACAACTTTTGTATTTACACTTTTTTCACATAACCTCAAAATTTATGTGAAAAATTCAAATAACCAAGTTTTTGGTTTTTTATTTTTATCTTTTACAAAAAAATTTTTTTTTCACGAAATTTGGTGAAAACTTACCTATTTATGTCCCAAACACGCTGTAATTTTTTTGATTTGAAATATTTATTTTTTCACCTTATTTTTACTTAATATCGAAAAAGCACCCTAATTTTCAATCGAAAATTCTCACGTCAAAATATCTGCTTTTTTAAAAACGTCGGTGGGCTTTTTCTTCGTTGAAATCTCTACTTTCTGATGGTGTAAAAAAAATATACATTACTATGGTAAGTTTTCTCAGGAAATGCAAAGAAACGAAAGAAGATTCTACAACTTTCTCAAAATATTGTAGATGTCTTATTAAATATTAACTTTATTAACTTATTTGGTTGTTAATTATAATAGTATATTTCGACTTGTAATTTTTTTGTTTATCAATGTAACATGGAATCTTACGTTTTTCGAGTAATTAAAGTGTAAATTTTAATAAATAGCTCAAAATTGTACATAATGATTAGAAAAAAATTTTCGGATTCTAGTTCGTTTCTTTGCATTTCCTGAGAAAACTTACCATAGTAATGTATATATTTTTTTACACCATCAGAAAGTAGAGATTTCAACGAAGAAAAAGCCCACCGACGTTTTTAAAAAAGCAGATATTTTGACGTGAGAATTTTCGATTGAAAATTAGGGTGCTTTTTCGATATTAAGTAAAAATAAGGTGAAAAAATAAATATTTCAAATCAAAAAAATTACAGCGTGTTTGGGACATAAATAGGTAAGTTTTCACCAAATTTCGTGAAAAAAAAATTTGTTTGTAAAAGATAAAAATAAAAAACCAAAAACTTGGTTATTTGAATTTTTCACATAAATTTTGAGGTTATGTGAAAAAAGTGTAAATACAAAAGTTGTAGATCTTTTTATTACCTACAACTTTGTCATTTAACTTTTTTCCATAAGACTTGTAGTTTTTCCGGAAATCAAGGGAAATCGTTTTTTACCCTTAAAAACTCACCCCCTTCCCCTTCCCGACCTCAGATCGCCCGTAAATTATTTTTCCTTTCATTTCTGTTATATTCTCTTCCTTTTCCAATGGTTTTCATCCCACTATATTTTTTTTCACTTTTTACCATTTTTAAAGGCTTAATCACTGGTCTATAAGGACCAGAAGATATTTTTATTTTTTAAGATTTATAGGCACAAGGGGAAAATGTATGGTCAGGGGAGTGACACTATGCACAGAGCAGTGACAAATTGAGACAGGGAAGTGACAGTCTATTCATTCGTAGATATACACGGTACAAAAAAAATGTTGCTTTTCTTTTTCTTTTAATTCAGCATTCTTAACCGGATCATTTTTAATTCTTTGGTAGCGTAACCTTTCAGCTTGACGCTTTTTTTCCAGTCTCTCTCCTCTAATTTTTTTTTACCTTCATCAGGATACTTGGCTTATGTTTATCATAAGCGACTAACTAAAACATGGAAAATAAAGTATTAAAATATTAACTATCAAGTTACATTTTTTGTCATTCCCCTGGATTACATGTGTTTCCCCTGTCGTACAAACTGCCAGAGGAGTGACGCCAGAGAAGTGACAAAATCGCACATATCCTCGAATTACAATTATTAAACATGTACTTGTTACTACAATTAAAAGTTATTCATGACTCCTGCTCAAAATTAATATTGTTTTTAATCAATGCAAAATTATGTAATGATAAAATATAAAAATATATGCATACCAGGGGAAATACTTCAGCTACTAGCACAAGCAAGCTCTAAGACAGCGTAGCAGCCACTGACACGATTATTTGAATAGGCTCAACGCAGTTAGCTTGTTGGTAAATTCATTCTATTCAATACGTATCGCAGTCAAAGATCTATGTTTGTAATTGTAACCCGATATTTTGATCATGTGATTTCGCCAGGTGAGGGTGACACTTTTTTCTGGTGGCGTCAAAATTTATCATTATTATTATGTTCATAATTACACAGGCCAACAAAGGAAAAAATTTCAGAGATCAGACACTGCATTTCCGAAGGCATTTGGCGCGCTGAATCCGAATCTGGCCTCAGAATTGATCCATCACCCTAGGTTTCCGAGATATTCTAACCTAAAAGTGCAAAAAACACGTATTTTTGCTATATTCAAGGTTATGTAACTTGGCGAAAAAATTTTTTTTTCTCAAAACTGAAAATATCATTGGAAACTACTATATTTCCCCTTCAAAACGCATTTTTTTATTTGTAAAAAGCTTTATTTTTCGCGGAGATATTGTCGATTAAAGATGATCAGTATAGCTACCTTATTACCATGGCTCGACCTATAACACAATATCACTAAGCGCTACGAGCCTTATATGTCAGGAAGGTTAACCCCAATAACCCAAATAACCCAATAACCCAATAGGGCTTGGGATTAACCTTCCAGACATATAGGGCTTGGGGTTAACCTTCCTGACGATTAGGGCTCGCAGCGCTTAGTGTTATTGGGTTATAGGGCTTGAAGTTAACCTTCCTGACGATGAGGGCTCGCTCCGTTTAGTGTTGTGGGGTTATAGGGCTTGGGGTTAACGTTCCTAACAATTAGGGCTAGCAGCGCTCAGTGTTATGGGGTTAGCCATGATGTAATAATATAGCCATACTGGTCATCTTAAATTGACGATATCTCCGCGAAAAATAGAGCTTTTTCCAAATAAAAAAATGCGTTTTGAAGGGGAAAGATAGTCGTTTCCAATGATGTTTTCAGTTTTGAGAAAAAAATTTTTTTCGCCAAGTTACATAACCTTGAATATAGCAAAAGTACGTGTTTTTTGCACTTTTAGGTTAGAATATCTCGGAAACCTAGGGTGATGGATCAATTCTGAGGCCAGATTCGGATTCAGCGCGCCAAATGCCTTCGGAAGCGTAGTGTCTGATCTCTGCAATTTTTTTTTGAAATTTTGTCGGCCGTGTTATTTTTACAACTTAATTTGCGAAAATGTGTTTTGACGTTTATTTAGTTACATGATTATAATTAAACAAGGGGTAAACCGCTCCCTGAATTCTGTACAAAAACTTCTCTATACTTCCTCAAACTTCCTCGGACCTTCTCTAGACTGCTTCGTAATTCCTCCACATAAATGGTCCCTATTATCACGTAGAGGCGTATGTGTATATCCATTTCTTGAATTATACCCCCTAAATCATAAGAGGGACGAAATGTTTAACATTCTCCGTTTTTCTACCACGATTAACCTTGGTAATAACCATTCAGTTTTGAGATTTGTAAGGATGAAAATGTGAGACATTTCTCTCTCTGATGCCCAAAAACCCAAACTTTTATCGTAAATACGATCAATTGTGTTTTGTCTAAGTGTCTATAATAGCGTAATTAATATAATGCAAAATATCTTTTCAATCCTAGAAATTGCTCAGGATCTAGTACGGTCCTCAACTTCCTTATAACTTCCTCCAACTTCTTCCCGACTTCCTGGGGACATGTACATAAACTTCCCCAGCGGTTTACCCCTCGTAATTGAAATAATATTGCAGCAGTTAAATAAAAAAAATTATGTTTAAAATTCTAATAAAAGTTGGTAATGGGACAAGCCAGGGGAGTATACATTTTTCACTATTTTATCATATAAATGCCTAAAGTGAAATAGTTATCGTAATTTGAATATGTGGTCTAAATAAAAGATAATATTATTTATCACTTCATTGATACAGACAATAAATTAATTAATTGTTGTATAAGATTTATTAATGGGCCGTCGCAATCTAAATACTGTAAATTCACCCCTATAGCAATGGAAAAGTTCATTAAATTTAAAGATATAAGTTCGAAAATTTTTGGTAAAACATATTAAAATATTAGATTATTAGGTTGGAAAGCAGACTTAGATGATATAATTTTAATTACTATGTTGAATTCACAGTGCTGCAAAAATGAAATAAAAGGCATAAATAAATAAAATGGTGGCCACTATTAGAAAGCATAATTAAACTGCCACTTTAATTTACAGAAAACATACACTCGACAGAAAAATGTGCGCGTTCCCATGAAAGAAAATTGAATTTATTTTTACTTCGCAGAATACATGTTCGCCTCGAGAATATTGTATTAATGTAGCATCCTATGGTGCTACTGCATAAAGCTTTTATCTGCACTTAGAAATACTTTGTACATCAAAATGTAAGAAAATATATTCTATATAATTTCAAAGAATATAATTTAATCCTCAACCCGACCCTTTCATGCAATAAATTATTCAGCTAAATGTCATATACACACAAACCGTTGCAATTAAATTGTTTTAGAAATGTCAGTAAAAATTATAAAAACTGACTTAATGTTATCAAAGGAAATATGAGGGAAATATTAAGCTATTCAGTATCATTATAAAAAATGGTTATATACAAATATTTTTAAAAATGTTCGACCCAAAAACAAAAACATTTGCGTATAAACAACCCCAAGAATGAAAGTTTAAGGAAAAGTGGTCCGTCCACACCAGAAAATATTGTTCATTAGGTTTTAATATGTCTAATTGAGTAAGGTGCGTTCCAAAGACAACAGGGCTTTTTGAAATTAAGAAGAACCAAAAGTTTTTTTGGCAAAACCTATTTATTTTATTTAAAATGGGCCCCTTTTTGGGTTTTGGCTAGTCTAGCGCACTCCACTAGGCACTTTGACGCTTGGTTTTGGCCTCCTTGTTGATGTCCTTCGAATGTTGAATTCTGAGCAATTTTTGGTCAACATGTGCAGAACAAACCGGAGCAAATACTTTTCGATAACCCAAATGTTTGGTCAGAATGCGATAAATTGACGTTTTTGGGATGCTCAATTCCAATTCCATGAATTTCAATGAAAATTTTGGCTGGTCTTTCATGACTTACAGTTTTGATGGTGAAGGATCTACCTTTTCGACGCATCTAATTGCCAATGGATACTGGATAGTATCACTAGAAATACATATTTTTGAAAACTCCTATTTAGATTGGAACACACCTTGTATTTCAAAATGAAGCAATTATAGGAATAAATAGTTCTTAATGATTTATGTACATTCCAAATGCAAAATACAAAATTTATGATTGCAATACCCTGAATTTGCCATTAGGCTATTGATTATATAAAAAAAAAACAGGGTTAAAAGGAACTATGACGTTCAAGCAATTTTATTGCATGAATCGTTCAAAGGGCCATTTTAGATGAAAAAACCGCGGAGTGCTATTAAATTAGAGGGTGGAAATTGGAGATAGGGGTGAAAATGCACTCCTTTCAGTTTTTTAATTGTAGCTCGAAAACGATGCAAAATTCCACTATAGTTCATAGAAAAATTTATTTAGAGAAATGAATTTCCCACCAAAAAATCGTTAATAAACAATCTGAAAAAGACAAAAAATTCGATTTTGTATATTTTTTTTTTAGTTTTTTGTCTCTAGTTTTTTTTTGAGTAAAGATAAGTATAGGCATTGCTTCATAGAAAAAAAATATAGATAAAATTTCCTTCAAAATAAGAGGTTGTAACGTATTTTTGGATGAAAATTGATTGAATATGGCCGCTCAAACTTACAATTAGCCAATATTTCGATTTTCGTCGCGTTTACCCTTATACGTTTTAATTCTCATTTTTTGCAAAAAAGGAAGGAAATAAGACGTTCAAGGATTTTCATCACATGACATGCTCAAAGGGTCATTAAAAATTAAAAAACCGCGGGATGCTATTAAATTGGAGGGTTGAAATTGAAGGCAGGAGTGAAAACGCACTTTTGCAGCTTTTTAAATATAGCACGAAAACGAAGCAAACTTTCGGTATAATTCATAGGAAAAATTTTGTAGACAATTGAAATTCCCATCGAAATGGCTTATTTAAAAAATTTAAAATAATTTTTTTTTTAGTGTAAGTAGGCAGAAAAACTAGATCCTTCAAAATGATGGGTTTTCCAAAATATTTGGACTAATATTGACTGAGTTATAACCGGTCAAACTTAAATATTTTTTAGATTTTTGTCATTTTTAACACAATAATGATTAGAATTCTTATTATTTTTACAACACATTGATTCTTTACTTAAAAAAAATATTTCAAAAGTTTTAGTTGTTAATAAAGATTTTCACAACTTAGAGCAAAAAAAGTCAAAAAAAAATCAAAGAATCTTATTTTTTGCTTTATTTAAAATTGTTTATTAACGATTTTTTGCATAAAATTTTTCTTTTCAAATTTTTCGATAGGAAATTCAATTCTCTACAAAATTTTTCCTAAGAACTACATATACCTAAATTTTGCTTCGTTTTCGTGCTATATTTAAAAAACTGCAAAAGTGCATTTTCACCCTTTTCTTCAATTTCAACCCTCTAATTTAATAGCACCCTACGGTTTTTTCATTTTTAATAACCCTTCGAACAAGTTATGTGATGAAAATCCTTGACCGTCTTATTTCCTTCCGTTTTTGCAAAAAAATGAGAATTAAAACTTATAAGGGTAAACACGGCGAAAATCGAAAAATTGGCTAATTGTAAGTTTTAGCGGTCATATATCAGTCAATTTTCAGCCAAAAATACTTTACAACCTCTTATTTTAAAGGAAATTAATTTTATCTATATATTTTTTTTCTATGAAGCAATGCCTATACTTATCTTTACTCAAAAAAAAAACTAGAGACAAAAAAGGAAAAAAAAATAAAAAATCGAATTTTTTGTTTATTTCAGATTGTTTATTAACGATTTTTTGCATAAAATATCCCTTTGAAATTTTTTTAATAAGCCATTTCGATAGGAAATTCAATTCTCTAAATAAATTTACCTATAGTGGAATTGCTTCGTTTTCGAGCTACAATTAAAAAACTGAAAGAGGCGCATTTTCATCTAAAATGACCATTTGAACGATTCATGTAATAAAATATCTTGAACGTCATAATTCCTTTTAAAATCCTATAATCAATAGCCTACAGTCATGGGCGTAGCCAGGGGAGGGCAAGGGTGGGCACGGCTCCCCCTAGAGTGGTCAGTGCCCACCCCAGACAAAAAAACGATCTAATAATATCATGAAATAAAAAATATTCAAACAAGTAATTGTTGACTCAAGTAAGGACAAAAAAATAACAATAAATAAGCAGCGGTAGCAGACGCAATAAAATGGACAAGAAAAAGAAGAAACCATGCTGTACATACAGTGTAGGAAAGTACCGATGGTCTATCAGAAGTTACGTGAGAGCGATAAAGTAAGCCATAGAAATCGATGTGATAGACAAGGATGGCTATAATGAAGGCGTCTAATCGTCAACGCCCATTTCGCCCTTCCTCAAATAAGAAGTGGATCTTATTTGTGGAAGGGCGAAACGGGCGGTGACAAAGAGAAGCCTTCATTATAGCCATCCTTCTCTATCGCATGGATTTCTATGGCTTACTTTATCGCTCTCACGTATTTTCAGATAGACCATCGGTACTTTCCTACCCTGTATAACTGTATCTCATTATCTTATACCCTGGCATACAGGCACGCCGGCGCCGTGGACACGCGAGATTCTTTGACCAGTGATCAGTGAGGCTACGAGACGAACGATCACGTGATTAGTAAGACAAGTGGCTAACGGAAGTCACAACGCACTAGTGACGAGTTATTGTCAGTTGTTTTTTCCTTTAGTAAAGGTGAAAATAATTTGTAATTAATTTACATCACACATATAGCACTGTTCTTGAACATACACAGAAACATGTTTATAAAAGTAAGTCAATGTCTTACGTTTTTTAAATTAATTTAACTTAATATTAATTTTGTCCATGTCTTTAATAATAAAATACAAATTTATTTAAAACAAAATTGTCTATGAAGAAATACTTATTTAATTTGATCATATGTCTTTATTTTAATATTACTCTTGTATTTGGAACAATTCTAGTGTATATTTAGGAAATATATTTGAGTAAAAACTACGTATTAAATTTAAACCTTAGTAAATTATAATGTGAAACAAATCATTTCTTTAAAACAAATATTTTTTGAGGTTGCATCAACATTTTGGTAATTTTAATTTAAATGACCTTTTTCGAACAAATAAATCATAAATTCAAATTAAAATAGTATCTTTAAAATAAAAATGCAAATGTTTTCCCTTATACCGAGTCAACTGTGTGCAAAAGCAATACATTAGATTTGCCGGCCAATACACGACCAGAAGAATACTGGAAGATCAACATTTACTATCAAATAGTAAATAATATAATTGTTAATTTAAAACGCCGGTTTGAAAATCTACCATTAGCAAATGCAGTTGACGCATTTTTTAAATTGGATATGAAAAATGGAGAGGACTTTATAAATAATTATAAAAATATAATCAAAATTGATACATCAGCTTTGCATGCTGAAGCGATGGTGATGAATAATATGCTTCAATTAAAGTATAATGAAGTAAATGCAGGAAATTTAAAAATGCACATTAAAAAGGAATACTGCCCTAACTTATATAAACTTTTACAAGCAGCAATGACACTTCTAGTGAGCTCCGCCAGTTGTGAGAGAAGTTTTTCTGTCATGAGGAGAATAAAAACGTGGCTTAGAAGCACAATGCTTCAAGAACGATTCTGCTGCATATAGAAAGTGAAATTGTAAAATATAATTTCTGCTCTAAAAGTGTTGGACCGATTTACTGAGAAAAAAAGAAAATTAAAACTTATTTAATTATTACTTTGTTGTTATTTAATGTTTTTATGAGTACCTGTTTTAAGTTCCTATCTACTAAAAACTAAAGTTGAATTAATAATGTGTTTTATTTTGTCGGGCTAGCCGGCTGACCAGCGGGCCTCTTAAGGCCCACCCCAAACAAAAATCCTAGCTACGCCCATGCCTACAGTGTTTGTGAACAAATACGCCTACATTAGTTGTTTATGGGGAAATGTTTGTATTTAAAACTGTTGTGTTCCATCCTCGATAGAAAACAGAAAAACAGGTGCATTTATATAAATGTTTTTACACTCGTAACTATTTACAAAGAGGTAAGTAGATCTGGCCTAGGCTTTAGCAGCTAAATAACATGCGTGATAAAAATTCAAATACCCGCATTACATTTATTTAACAAAATTGCAAAATAGAGGCCCAGTTTCCTGGACTAAGTGATTACAGCCTGCAATTGAAGAGGTAGCGCGAACAGTTAAGCTGAAATAAAGATAACATTTTTCTAATATAACTTTTCCATAGCTTCACTTTATTAAATCATAAAAAATAAAATTGAATATTACTCAACGAATAGTGTTATTATTTCAAAACAATTCAGTGTCAACTTTTAACAAAAAATTGTGTTGGTCATGTCAATAAATAGCTACTTTTTCCATTTATTGTGTTTTATTCTTCCACAAAATCCTATTAAGGTGGTAGAATGATGACGAAATAAAATTTAGAATTGCCATAAAATATGTAGAGTCAACAGCGCTCAATAACAACGGCTATTTTATAATAATATATTTTGTTTGTACAAAATAATGGAAAATATAAAAATGAGGAAACACGTATTGAATATTGGAAGAAATTATAAAAAAAGTGAGAAGCGATTCTATTAGATTTCCTTGTCAGAGTAGCTGTCCAGTTAAATAAACAAATACATTAAAATTTATTTTTCGTAACATTGCACAGAAAGAAATGGGCTTATTAAACTGTTTATCTAGAATAATGTGTATAGCGCATTTTAAAACTTTTATAACCAATATACAACTTTTATTAAAAAAAAGCAATCATCTCCATATTCATTATTCAATCAGTTTAACTGGAAGGTGCTTAATACACCTTATGCATCTATGAAATAAAGGTTATAATGAATTACTTATACATTATTAGGTGTTATAGACTTTATATTCCAGTTGTATAGTAGGGAAGATTTGTTGTATAAAGACCAGTATCCGAATTTGTATATAACAATTGTATTAACAGAATTATTCGTTCTTAGACTGAATATGTTTCCGTTTTTAACGTTAAAACGCATCTTATAATGGTTAAGTGAACGTCACCTCTCGGTGCATTATCGGTTATGATCGTTGTTAAGTTATATTCATAGTCTTGTAATAATAATCATATGTCAGACCCGAGAGCGAAGTGCGCCGACTCAATAAGAAACCTGGCTATTCCAGCCGCTGATTTAGGGTTCGCCGCACGAGCGCATCCCTTCCCTTCTAAGATTTCAGTAGCTTGCTATGCATGAAGCTGAACGGTACTCAACTATCTTATACAGTCCACTTTTATTGTCCATACATGTTCAATCATTGTCAAAATAAACACACAAAACCACAACGTCTTTATTATCTTTACCCAAGAAGAGAAAATACAACAATCGTAAAATTTCCGACAGTCCGCTGTGCGTCGACTTACACACGTCTAGTTTGATGAAAATGGACAGTATATGCACATGTTTTGTGGGATACATGATCATATCGCGTTGTGTGAAATGGAAAATTATTATGTAAGTATCTAACTGTTTTATGGCTTTTAATTGTTTTGTTTTTTCAAATGTAAATCTTGTCTAAAACTTAAAAATTATTATTTTGTAGGGCCTATTAGAAATCGCTGATGTTAAGTTTTACATAAGATGGAGGAACAAAAGGTGACAAAGAAGAGCATGGGTACAAAGTCAATCAACCAGAGGAAATAAAATTATATGGAAAGATGCTGAACCTTTCTGGGGATGCTTCATTTTTAAGGTGGAAGAGTTATAGTGCAAATTCTCATGTAATACAAGAAAATACGGGTGCATCGTTGCTAAGAAAATAAACTGGACAGTTTTGGGAGCGATTTGTCATCATTTTTAATGCTTAAAAGTATGTTTTATGTATGTTTACATTAGAACCTTAGCTTGTAATTACAGTTATCCAATAAAATTTCTGAAAACTTAATGACATATGTTTTTAACTCATACAGAGTATACAACAGTTTAATACATTTATTATTATAAAACTTATAACCAGTACTAGATGTTCTAATAACGATATGGAAGACTTTAATAACAGTTATTGCTATTATTTCGTAAAGGGTATAAGAAACGTTGTACCTATACTAGTTATACAATAATTTAATAAATAATAAGGTTTATAGTCACTATACAACTGTGCTAGCAATACGCGTTTTATATCCAATATTCACCTGTTTAACTGTCACATATAATATACAATGGTCTTATAATGGTATATAGAATTCTAATAAAGAATAAAACGCATTTCTTTCAGTGTGGATTGGGTTATTGGCCTCTCGTTAATGCACCGCTTGTAAATATAATAATACAATAACCGTATGGAACAAACAGAGATCTTAAAGCAACAGCTTCATAAGTCACGTTGAAGGAAGGAAATGTGATTCTGCATTGCCAAATCCGTTACGTTGAAATATATTGGATTGTGTGTAGGCTTTTGTTTACGTCCGGCGAAAAAAAGAACTGTGTGAAAGAGCTTTTATTACTCTCACGTCAGAAACCTGATGGATTACATTTTCCACGGTCCCCTGGGAAACACACATTTTCTTTCCAAATCTATTATTTTTTAGAACAACCGGATCACATTATCCAAGAATATTAAACTTTTCTCGAGCATGTAAAGATTTTTTTTAGTAAAATGAGTAATTCATTTTAAAAAATATTCGTATGTTATTAAATTAAAATTATAACTGTACTGAAAATTGCGTCTGTTTATTTCTGTAAAAAACAGTTGAAAAGACATGGCCGCAATACTCACACATTTTCTGTGACCTAATTTTAAGAAATTTTTAATAACTGCATTAACAATTATTTAAAATTAAACTGAAAGACACAACTGTTTACTGAGAGCAGCATTTAATTTAACCTCGAATGCCATTATTACAAAAAATAATTAAAATAAATCAAAATAATGGAGGCTATGCCAGAATAATTATATAGCAAAAACCATATTTTTTTTTACAGGATATCGTGTATTAGAATAACGTGTACCTTAAGTGAATAACCTTACTAGAATAACGTGTACAACGGAAGAGCACAGATTCGTGGACTCAAATTAGGCAGATTTAAGCTTATTCACCTATATCCAAAATCGCTTTGTTTGGCCGGTAGATGGCCTCAAAGGTCGTGAAATTTCTTTGAATTTGAATAACTCGAGTATGTATTAATCGTTTTTTGATTACTTTTGGGGTGTAGACATTTTCTTTTAATCTACAAATTTTGGTGTTATAGTGTTTTTTAAAACATACAACTGCTACAAAATTGATGTATGGTGATAATATTCATTGATAACTTTTTTCTCTTTCGGGCAATAACGACAACTATTTTTTTTTTGATACCATAGTGATATATACTGATACCATTTGGAAGGGTCTCTTGTAGAATTTTGATAAATGAGCGGTTTGGGTACAAAAAAATAATTTTTAAATGTCTACATTAGCTTGCCAGTCTTGCCACCCATATTACAATACTTAACAAAGTGCTAATAATAATTGATCATGTAGGTTCACTGTAATTTCAGTTCGATCTTTAAGTCATTGTACCCGCCATTACACAGTTATACTGGGACACCCTGTATAAGTAGTTCTTTAAGAACTACACTTGCAACTTGTTAAAGGCTCTTCATTGAATCATTTTAGACCAAATAACCTTATTGGACCTAGAGTTCAAAATCATCCGAAGATGTTTGATATACAGGGTGTCCAGAAATGATGAGCAAAAAAATCAGGTGATAATTCTAGACCGAAAATAAATCCTACCTCTTTCTATAACATTTTTTCTAAAACTGTTTATTAACGGAGTTACAGGGCGTTAAAGTTAAATTTTATTTGCAGTTTTTTTGCAATACCTTTTGCCACACTCATAATATTTTGACGAAATTTCGTATATGGGGTTTTTTCGGGATGAGGATTATAAATTTGCCCACCGTTTTTTCGCATTTTATAGAGGGCGCCACATACGAGCCTTTATTTTAATTTGAATGGTTCCAACTTTTTTGTGCTACACTTTATGCGACTTTTGACTGAATATTTTTGTTCTCCTAACCTTTTGACATAAAAAAGGTATACTTTATTTGTTTCGATAAATCTAACCGTTTTCGAGAAAAACGCTAAAATAACATTGCTTGCATGTGATGAATACGAAATCATTTTAATTTATTTTCTACATTAAACATAGCATGCTTTGTGTAGAAAATAAATTAAAATGATTTCGTATTCATCACATGCAAGCAATGTTATTTTAGCGTTTTTCTCGAAAACGGTTAGATTTATCGAAACAAATAAAGTATACCATTTTTATGTCAAAAGGTTAGGAGAACAAAAATATT
>NW_019416576.1:371492-373508 GCF_000390285.2 Anoplophora glabripennis | reverse complement strand
ATAGGTTTTATAAAATTTTAACAATAAATGCGATAGTTATAAACAAATTAAGAAATGGTCACTTTTCTTGTTTTTTTTTTGCAATAACTTTTTTGTTTATTAACCGATTTTAATTTAACAAGTCTCATTTTGTAGATAATTTTAATCCCTACAAGCTGTCTGGGAGTCACTTTTCGCTAAAATTAAAGATTTTCCCTGCAAAGTGAAAAAACTATTTTCTTCACTTATTTGTTTAAATAGAAAAGTTAGCTAATGAAAGTTTTCGACTCACGAGATGAGAGATGTCTTGTATTATGTTCCTTTAGACAATTTTACAATAATCTGGCGGATAGGACTTTTTTCGAGTAAAAATTTAATTTGCTTGGCTTACTACAATAAAATCAAATTCTGAGAGAGAAATATTTCTTTATAGTAGTCATACATAGACAATGGACATATACATTATATTATACGTGTTCCAATCGGGAGCGGGATTTCGAAATTTCACCCATGTTTCCAAAATAATTCAAGAAACCTTCAGTCATGCGATGCAATTCCCGCCAAATCTACGAAACCATAGACGAGAGGTCGGAAAGCGCTGAGCGGAAAATTTCACGCACGTTTCGAAAATTTGCTCTACAGTTCCCCTACAAATCCCGCCACCAAATACCCCGCCAATCGCTGAGACACCGCCGACAGCGCTCAAAGGGGCGAAAATTTTCGACACGGTTCTGAATTTTTGGAAATTAAAACATTTCTATATGTTACGAAATTCGCACTGAGGCAAGGCCATATAGACACCATTAAATAAAATCAGTTCAATCAGATCAATAAGGGCGTTGAAAATTCAACGCGAAGACCATTCTAGGACCCTTGCGGAACCAGACTGGACGGTGTTCGAATGTCAACTCGTGTATCCCGAAGCTTATTAACCAGGGCATGGTCTAATAACGTTTGTATTGGTGCGCCGCGCTTTGACATTCAGAGATAGTAAGTATATTATTAATTACTGAACAATTAGTATCTTAAAAATGAGTATTTTTTTCGTTTTCATAGTTGGAAGGGATACAAGCTCTTAAAGCTTCCATGTACTGTAAGGAGACCTCAAACTACAAATTGTTACAGCTTCTAGACTAGGTATTCTCCGGAAACCTCACACAACTGCTCAGGCAAAACCTACATAAACGCAGTGAAAAATAGTCAGTGAAGTAACTCGCAGTACCAAACAAATCATAGTGCAAAAGAAGGTTCAGTCGAAAACCTAAAGAACAATAGTATCCCGAGAAATAAACCTCCCCTACACCCTCTTTGCCTACTTAAAACTATATTTTTGGACATTTGAATATAACCAGATTTTTTTAACAATAAATACTTTCCTTAAAAAAATAAAATAATAATAATAATAATAATAATAATAATATTTTTTTATCTCTGTTGGAGGGCACTCATGGCTATAAGTTCTGTAAAAAGAAAATTGTGGTAATTAGATTTCATAATGCATTTATTGTCTACATTACCGTCAACACCAACCCAGTCATTTTCACCATCATCATCATTATCATCATCATCATCATCTACATCTTCCTCTGATAAGTCTATCACCTCAATTCTTTCTTGATAATGAAAGAGAATTGCATTAATTAGATTTTCTTATACGTTATATATATATATGGATAACTTCTTTTAAAACCTAAACAACCATTCCATACAATTTTTAAAATTTAATTGTTAAAAATATAATGCAGAATTTTTTATTTTTGTTTGCCATCTCTTTTTTTCCTTATTTTTAAAATTAACTTCAATTTGCATTTTAATTGGAAATTTGTTATAAATAGTGTTAATATCGAAAACTTCAATGCTGATGTGAGGATACGATGACACTGCCTAAGATATGTAATTTGACTTGTAACACATGAAAAATCTTTTGATAAAGTTCCTGATCGGGAACGAAACGTTAAGAGTAAAAAGTTTTCTGGTGTTTTTCTTTCTTCATTTTTTATTAACCTATCAGACAAGAACCCTATACCCAAGAAAATA
>NW_019416576.1:323802-369561 GCF_000390285.2 Anoplophora glabripennis | reverse complement strand
TATTGAAATTCAAAGTAGAATGACATTGCAATACAAACACACAAACATCTTAACATAATAGGTATTTAAATATGTACGAGTATTATTGTTTAAAAAATAATAAAGAAATGAATAGCACAACAAAATTAAGTATCAAATTAAGAATCACGTTAGCAATTTACGTAGAATGCTGCCTGCTCAATAAATATTGTTTAACTTTATATTTAAATTTGTTGATGTTAAATAATTTGAAATCTTCAGGAAGGGAGTTATAAAATGTAATAGCGTTGTATGTAAAACATCTTCTGAAAAAAGCAGTTCTATGATGGGGCCTCGTGAACTTTTTTTTAAATCTAATATCTCTGGAATGAACATTACCACGCTGTAAAAAATTAGTTTTTAAAGAATTATGAGAAGGAATAGTGATAATCTTATGGAAAAAATTGCAAAGATGGTGACGCCTACGATTATCCATGTTGAGCCACTTGATCTCCCCAATGACATGAGATATATGGTCATATTTTCTTAGACTACTAATAAGATGACGACATGAATTTTGTCCTTTTTGAATCCTGTATTTCTCCTGTTGAGTAAGACATAAGATACAAGGACTATACACGTAGTCACAGTAATTGAAATGGGAAAGAACAAGTGACTCGCATAACATAACTTTAATTTTTTTTATTAAGAACGTGACGACTACAATAAATCAACCTAAGCGATGAATATGCTTTTTGTAGTAATGATTTAACATGGTCATCAAAACGCAACTTACAGTCAAGAATTACTCCTAAATTTTTTGCATGGCTAGTAATGGGAACTGGAATACCATCGATCATAACCTCAAAATTACGTCTTAAAATTCGCAAATCTTTTTCACTACCGAAAAACAAAACTTTCGACTTATTCGAGTTCAATTTTAAATTATGCTCATCCGATAACAATTTTATAGTTTGTAACTTAGAGTTGATGACGTTATTTGCCTGTCGAAAATCATTAATATTAAAATGAAAATAAAGTTGAGTATCATCGGCATATGCTTGAAGTTTACATTGACGAACAGATTCTAATATTTTGGCAGTATAAATTATGAAAAGCAGGGGACCCAGAATCGAACCCTGAGGAACATCAGAGAGAATTTCTGAACTGATAGATAAAATATTATCAACACGTATACTCTGGGATCTTCCATGTAAATAAGAATTAATTAGTGTGAGTGAATCATTATCAAATGCATAATACTTGAGTTTAGAACATAAAAGCTTATGATTTATGGTATCAAAGGCCTTTGAGAAATCCAATAATGCCAAAACGCTAACCA
The DNA here is from genome assembly GCF_000390285.2 of Anoplophora glabripennis. Lineage (NCBI taxonomy): Eukaryota > Metazoa > Arthropoda > Insecta > Coleoptera > Cerambycidae > Anoplophora > Anoplophora glabripennis. The sequence goes on along the minus strand of NW_019416576.1, from coordinate 368,261 downwards.
AACCCATATCATGAGCCTTTATTAAGTCATCAGTGACGGTGACTAGGGCAGTCGAAGTACCACTACCCCTTCTGAAACCACATTGCGATTGAGGCAAAAGTCTGTTACTCGTAAAAAAATTGTATACTTGATTGTATAAAATTTTTTCAAGAATTTTTGAAAGAGCCGGTAATATACTGATTATTCTAAGATCGGAAAGATAAGTAGCGTTATTCTTTTTAGGTAAAGGTAAACCAATCGCCTGTTTCCACATATAAGGAAAGTACTGCCTCTCAATACAGCAGTTAATAATATGAGTAACAAAGGGATCAATGAAAGGGCTACAGTACTTCAACATGGTGGAAGAAATATTATCAATACCAAATGCACAAGTTTTAATACTATTAAGAATTGAGTGAACCTCATCTACAGTAGTAAAGGAAAATTTAAAAGAAATATTACGATCAGTCCTATTATTATTATAAAACTCTATTTGATCATCACATTTATTCGATATATTTTGCAAAAATGTAGCACAGTAGTTGTTAATTATATTAGGGTCAGCCAACTCAGAGAGAAAATTATAGTTTTTACTTGACCGAATATTAAGGGTATCAAGAGCTTTCCAGGTTTGTTTGTAATTTTTTTTGAGAAGCAACGAACTCCAAGGTACCCTTCTTTTCCCGTCGAACCATAGCAACACAGTAATTACGTAAATCCTTTTATATTACAACCAATCAGTATGCATACGAGTACGTTTAAATTCCTGAAGAGCTTTATCCCTTTGCTTCATGATTAGTTTTAAATTAGGGGTTAACCAAGGAGCCCTAGGTTTCGTAACTCTTACTTGTTTCAAAGGAGCATGCACATCAAATACAGTAGTCAAAGATTGATTAAAAAGGAATATCTTTTCATCTATATTATTTTCCTGAATCAAATCAAACCAAGAGAGGTTTTGCAAATCATTTAAAAAATCGTTCAAACTAAAATTATTAAAACAACGATATGATATTAGTTTAGGAGTAGACCTATTTAAAACAAATTTCAGGTTGAAAAAACCACTCTGTGATCTGAAATACCATCAGCAGAAATGGTACCAAAAGATTCAACAAGATCAGTGTTAGTAACAAACACCGGATCAATTAAGGTACTGGAAGTGCTAGTAATTCTAGTCGGTTCATTGATAATTTGATAAAAAATGTAAGAATTGAAACAAGGCTCTAGAAGATTACAAACATTAAATAAATCAATGTTAAAGTCACCAAGACAAATGACCTCATTCACCATCCGTAGATAATATATTATCAAAATCATTTAAAAAATCATTAAAATTAGTTTTAGGTGGTCTGTAGAAAGTACCAAAAGCCAAAGAAAACGAGCGCACTTTTAGTAAAATAAAAAGGTATTCCAGTTGTACATTTACCGCAAAATCAAAAACAATCTGTTGGCAATTGTACGAATCTTTTACGTAAGCGCCAACGCCGCCACCTCTGCCCAATTTGTCTTTATGGAAAAATGTATATCCAGGGATAGCAATGACTTGTACATCAATATAATCATTTAACCAAGTCTCAGTTACCATGACGACATCAAAATCATTTAGAAAAACTAAGTTTACAAATTCATTGAAACCTGTAAATATTGATTGAAGATTTAAGTGCGCAATTTTCATTATGTTGATATTAAGAAGCAGGCAACATTAAAGTAAAAACAAAATTCTTTATAAATAGTAAAATTCAAAAGATATGAGTTAAAAGTGATGGTACAGAAGATAATGCAAGACAATAAAAATAGTAGGACAAAAAAAAGGTAAAGGCTTAAATAAGGAGTTACAAATAAATAAAGTGAATTAATAAAGCTACTAAACAGTAATAAATAAAAAAAAACAAAATTAAACTTGCAAAAAATCAATTTGAAATACTAATACAAAAAGAAATAATTGTGTTGCAATAAAGCAAAATAGAAAAAATTGAAATAAACTAATTGAAAGTAAGAAAAATATATCATTATGCAATTAAGTTGGTCCAAGTACCCCCTAAAAACACTTCAAGGTGTTTCTGCATAATAACGCAGCAATATGTAAGGGTTTTTATAATTCTTACCAACTCTTGATACTAATTTGATTCATCCACATCAAACACATTTGCCAAGTTCGCATAAAAAAATTCTACAGCCAAAAATTTAATCCTCGAGATTTGTTCAAAAGGGTGGAAAAGCCCTGTAGATTTTCCGTATAAACGTTTCACTCTGAATCAGTATATCTCCCCTCGATAAATCACACCGACTTTTTATGAAAATATAATTGCTCCAACGCCGAGACTCGGTTTCAATGGTTCCAAAGTCGACGTAATCCTCAGACAGGAGTAAGAAATTCATATTAAAATTTCTTAAGAAAATAATTATTCCCTGTCAGAGAAGGTTTAATTAGTTTTTTGAATCTTACTATAACAAAGCGTTAACTAAGACATATTGATTACGGCACGCCATGATTTTAAAGGTAAAAGGGAGACACAATTAAGTTCCATTGGCTTTATTCGTTTAAAACGATTGCTATGTATATTTGAATAGATCAGTCCTCCTATTCACACACTTTTCCCAGCAGTGTTTCCATTTCGCGAAGTAGTTCTGGATAACTTCATTTGAAATGGTTTTTAAAATATGTGACGAATTTGCTTTGATCCCATCGATAGTCTGTGAACGGCGTTCTTTGAGCACTGATTTTAATTTCGCAAATAAGAAACAATGGCAAGGAGCCAGGTCCGGTGAATAAGGAGAGTGAGGGAGGACAGTAATCTCTTTTTTGAAAACTGACGAATTGATAAAGCTGAGCGTGCGGGCGCATTGTCATGGTGCAAGAACCATAAGTTGTTTCGCCGCAACTCTTGTTTCTTTCTGCGGATTTTTTCACGTAACCGTTGTAAAAGGCCTTGATAGTACACATGGTTCACTGTTTCACTTTGAGGCAAGGATTCAAAATGCGCAATTCCATTAAAGGCGAAAAAAAACAGTGAGCATCACTTTAACATTGGATCGAGACTCACATGCTTTCTTGAGACGTGGAGGTTCTTTGCTTATCCATTATGATAATTCAACTTTTGTCTCAATGTCGTAGTCCTAAACCCAGCTTTCGTTTCCCGTATGTGATCCTTTGAATGAATGTTTCATCGTCATTGGATTGTTCAAGAAGTTGCCGACAAACGTCGACACGATTTCTGTTGTTCGGTCATCAAACGAGAAACAAATTTTAAACTACATGCAACTTGATGCATGTTCAATTTTTAGTCAAAATTTCATAGCATAATAGTGCGTAATTCAATTCTTATACTTATTTTTTTATTTGAACTTTATTAAAATTCTTTTAATTAAAAATTACATAAGTACATCACACAAATTCATACGTCATACAAACGCATGGGTTGTATTTCCCTGCGAAAATACAAATAGAACGGATACACTGTATACAACGTTAGATAATATATGGCAACCAATGAAACCCATTTATTATCTATTGCCCTATAAACTACAAATCCTAATTTAATAGTGTCGATTAATGATACACATCTATTAGTTCAACATAACGTACACGTTTGTACAGATTTATCACGACATATGGATTTGATTCGCATTGTGTTCAAATTGTGTTGCATCTTAATTATGGATTCAAAACTGCGAATTCATATCATACCGTATTATGTGTATAAACAATCTGTAACATTATTTGAACTTTTTTTGAAATCTTTGTTGTATTCCTAAAATATGAGTAGAGTCGTTTACTCTTTCGATAGATTTAAGTTTTTACAATTTTCTTACAAACTAAAAAAAATTAAGGTATACATAGCTTTAAGATTTATACAGGGTGTCCCAGAAAAATGTTTTAGTACCTTAACTCATAATGGACAAATTTGAGTGCATATTATTACAAACAATACCCCTTAAAATGTAACAATTTAGGTACATGAAGTTGCAATGTGATACTGCAACTCCTCTCAATTGATTAAAATACAGTATCTCACAAGAATATTAATGAAAATTACTTTATATTATGCAGCATGCCCCTATCTACGTAAAAAGTATTTTTAGAGCCTTCGTAAATGTTTACAAGCCACGTGACTGCGAGCTTAGGCAACCAACACTGCAGGGCTGGTACTTGTAATGAAAATTCCCTAACTCTTGGCGTCACCAATATGATTCGTTTACAATGAACAATGACAAACAGTTACGTCTATGCTCGAGATAATGCGATCTCTGATTGAATAAATAGAATCTCGTAAAAATTTTTACCAATCTCAACCGGTGAAACAGAATGTGGTGTTCAATATAATCTTGATCTCATTGTTTTAACAACTTTTAATTTTACCGAAATTTAATTGCCAATATAAAGGAAATAAAATTACTGTTCTAAACAACGTTACTGGTCACATGGCTTATAATCATTTGTAGATTAAAGATTGTACTTTGTGTATCTAATAACAATTCTTCGGAAAATATATTTATTATATAGCTACCTACAACAATTTGAACAAATTATTGTGAAAAATGTTTAATGGAAACTACAATTAGCTGCGATACTTCATAATAATGGAAAACAAAAAAATTATATTTGGCGCACTCAAAGATATCAAAATATATTTTACCACGTCTCACAGAAAAATTCTCTTAGGAATGCTACTGTAAATGTCTTATGTGTTACTAATCGTAATTAAAAAAAAAGGAAATTATGTTGATAACACAATAACGTTTGTATCAACAATCTTGTCATAAAAAATTTCAAATTATTTTTTATTTTCCTTAATGCTTCTTACGTTTGCTTCGTTTCTCGCTTGGAATATGTTGTTCTATAGTGGATGCTTTTACATTACTTTGAGTTAGGCCATATCTAATCGAGAAAATCATATATCCATTGTTTTACTGTATCTATAAGGAGAAGGAAGCATGCGCTACCTAAGCATTTGATATTTTGAATATTGAACATACACAGTGGACTAAAATTAAAGAAGGATGCAGAATTACAACTGTGCCGCTACTAGTCACAGGTAATCAATTACTAGTTGAAGAACTGTTATATTTTAACTAGGATATTTTCAGTAATCGCTAAAAGGCGTCGTCAGATATTTCCCTACAGATATACTTTCGTTCAAAATTAAACTTGCATGAGAAAGTTTACTTTCCATAATGTTGAGTGAAAACAAAGTACGTACCTGGAATGTACGATTTACTTCCGGACCTTGTTAATTATATAGCCCAACAAAAAAAGTTCTGTATCAGACATGAGTATATATTGTTATGAGTAGTATGCGTGTGTGGTTTGTTTATATAATTAATATACTATGATCTTGCTGTGTATATGTGTATGCTGCTGTGTTGGTATGCTGTGATTTACTTGTTGTCAATTATACCCTGGCTATCTTTAGACTCTTCCCAGTAGTGAGTTCTAGTGAGGTTAAAACTTTGTAGAAAACCAAACAATACACCACCCTAAACAAAAGATATTATTCAAAATTTAATTTATTTATTAATTTATTTTTTCTTTGTCAACAATAAATTATAATCGTGAAATGTTCAGGCACAATTTCGGAATATTTGGAATTATTTTATTATGATAGGAATTTTGTAACACCTTGGGAACTTTTCATAATGTGGTATTCAAATTGACTCGTCATTGTGTACTGTTGGTTGCCTATACTTAAAGCGATAAAACTGATCTTAAAATTTCTTTCCCAATGTGTTACTTTGCCTTCTTTTATACTTAATATCTATCAAAATGTTTAATATGGCCACTTTTTTATTATTATTAGTATAGTGAAGTTAAAGTATCTACTATTTATTAGGTATGAAGAATTTGTATTAATTTCAAACATATTTTCAGGAAAGGCTACTTTAAATTTTATTGTTATACCTATAGGTTTTTTATGACTTTTGAGATTGTATTTATTAATCTCCTTTGCTAGCTAGTTTTATCTTATAAGATTTCGTAATTCTTTGTGTACAAAGTTACCTCTACATCTTGTCGATTTTTATTTTCGAACTGCTTGCCCTCTTATACTAGGTCTGGATATCGTCCTGGAATTCTCCTTTTCCTGAATTGACTGGATAGCTGAAACCTGCTGCTTACTTTGGTGCGTCTGGAATATCGTCTTTGGTGTGTCTGGAATATCGTCCTGGAATCCTCATTTTCTTGAAATTACTGGATAGCTGGAACCTGCTGCTTACTTTGGTGCGTCTGAAATATCGTCATTGGTGTGTCTGGAATATCGTATGAATCCTTTTGGCCCAACTTTAATTTTTCTTTGTACTGGAATACTAACTTTGATTGTCTTAATATTTTTTTACTGTAATTATTACTATTTATATTGGTTTTTCCCACTATTTCTTTTCAACTACTTCTCTCTGACAAATCTTTCGTAACTAGTCAATAATTCTTCTCTTTTTCTTTATCCTACTCTCTTGATTTTTGTATCCCTTGTTAAGGTCTTTTCACATACATGCCTGTTCTTTTAAATTAAGTTTTCTTTTTCCACTTCACTTTTATAATTTACAATTTTACAATCACATTCCAGTTTATGTACAAAAATTTCAACTTATATTTCAAAATATTCCTTATTCTATATTTTTATTTGAATTTCATATGTAATATTTTCTGATTTGTGAATCCAACTTTATTTCTGACATTTCACTGACATTATAATTCTATTGATATATAAAATTTTACTTTGGACATTAATATTTCTTTATACCTATTTTACTTACTCATAATACTACTATTAAATAAAACTATGATATTTTAGCTTTTTTTGCTATATGTCACTTGCTGTTACTAATTAATTTTGATTATGTTTTTCCGATAATATCTTGGCATGTACGCTATTTCACTAAAATGATAATGTTTTCTATTATTACGTTATTACGACTCTCCGATAATAATTCACAATACCATATTTAATACTAACAATTTTTCTTTTTACTCAATTTTTACAGTAATTATTTCAACCTTATCTCTTCACAGTGTCTTAGTAAAGCAAAATTTTAGTTTAAAATAAATTGCTTTCAATAATTTTATTTCATCTCAATATTTTGTTCTTAAATCCAAAATGACGAACCCTTATACATAATTATCTGAATTAAAACCCTATAATCGTGATAAACGATTTTTGAAAATCACCCAGTAACAAGTTTAATCCATAATCTTTAAATTTTGAATGATTTTCCCATTTCTACATCCGCCATATTGGATCTGCCATTTTTTATTCAGGAATTTTCGAATTCGGACTTCAGATTCGTAATCAGTGATTCCAAAAACCCGCGGTAACAAAATTCAGGTTAAAATATTTAATAGAAAAATGTGTGACTTAACGGTGTAAGTGGGACCCCAGTCTGTAGGTGGTTTCCAACCCTTTGAGGAATAAGTTATTATTTTGATATGTTCTCTATCAACCTACATTTATATATTGGGAATTATAAAACACAAAGTTATGGTTTTTTATATTGTTTTGCACTAACATTCGTTATTTGATCTTAGGCGTGAAATTAACACCCTCTAATGCTTAAAATATTATTTTAAAATGTTTTCTCAAAGTATTTACAAATTGATGTATCTAATTTTAATATTTTTGGGACGTTATGCGATGTTATATACTTCTCCACTTGTATCTACACATTACTCCATTGAAGACTGCATTAATTTCTTACTGATTGTAAATTCGACAGATAATAAGCAATACAGAGTTTGCAATATATTAATACTAAAGTTACTCTATATTGAATATTCTTATAAAAAATTTCAGGCGACAACTAAGCTTTTAGAGCCGTCACTTTTGTTAGAAATGACTGGCTGGTATAATATTTATCCATATGTTTACCATAACTCATGTACGTATATGAAAAGTGATTACATGGAATAATTACAAATAAATGAGCATACAGGTTGAACAATTATGTTGAATTACAATCGAAACGATTTCATTAGTGGAGATAATTCGCCTCTACGTTTTCTACACTGAAAGAAATGCGTTTTATTCTTTATTAGAATTCTATATGCCATTATAAGACCATTGTATACTATATGTGACAGTTAAACAGGTGAATATTGGATATAAAACGCGTATTGCTAGCACAGTTGTATAGTGACTATAAACCTAATTTTTTATTAAATTATTGTATAACTAGTATACAACGTTTTTTATACCCTTTACGAAATAATAGCAATAACTGTTATTAAAGTGTTCCATATCGTTATTAGAACATCTAGTACTGGTTATAAGTTTTATAATAATAAATGTATTAAACTGTTGTATACTCTGTATGAGTTAAAAACATATGTCATTAAGTTTTCAGAAATTTTATTGGATAACTGTAATTACAAGCTAAGGTTCTAATGTAAACATACATAAAACATACTTTTAAGCATTAAAAATGATGACAAATCGCTCCCAAAACTGTCCAGTTTATTTTCTTAGCAACGATGCACCCGTATTTTCTTGTATTACATGAGAATTTGCACTATAACTCTTCCACCTTAAGAATGAAGCATCCCCAGAAAGGTTGAGCTTCTTTCCATATAATTTTATTTCCTCTGGTTGATTGACTTTATACCCATGCTCTTCTTTGTCACCGTTAACCTTCTGTTCCTCCATCTTATGTAAAACTTAACATCAGCGATTTCTAATAGGACCTACAAAATAATAATTTTTAAGATTTAGACAAGATTTACATTTGAAAAAACAAAACAATTGCAAGCCATAAAACAGTTAGATACTTACATAATAATTTTCCATTTCACACAACGCGATATGATCATGTATCCCACAAAACATGTGCACATATTGCCCATTTTCATGAAACTAGACGTGTAATAGTCGTAAGTCGATGCACAGCGGACTGTCGGAAATTTTACGATCATAACCGATTTATGCACCGAGAGGTGACGATCACTTTATAAGACCACCATTATAAGACGCGTTTTACACGTTAAAAACGGAAACCAATTCGGTATAAGAACGAATAATTCTGTTAATATAATTGTTATGTACAAATTCGGATGCTGGTCTTTATACAACAAATCTTCCCTACTATACAATTGGAACATAAAGTCTATAACACCTAATAATGTATAAGAAATTCATTATAACCTTTATTTCATAGATGCATAAGGTGTGTTAAGCACCTTCCAGTTAAATTCATTGAATAAGGAGTATGGAGATGATTGATTTTTTTTAATAAAAGTTGTATATTAGTTATAAAAGTTTTAATATGCGCTATACACATTATTCTAGATAAACAGTTTAATAAGCCCATTTCTTTCAGTGTAAAATTAAGTATTAAGATACATTTATTGTAATTCACGAGAGCAACGGTATCATATTTCAATTAATTTTTCCTGAGACATTCAGGTTTAGGAGTCGTTGGATGTTGTTTTATATAAATACATTATAATATTTCCTTTAGATTTTATGGAGTGACAAGTTATTATGGTTGGGTGGAATAAAAATATATTTTGATGCGAGAATGTTCTCTTCCACCACATTTCAGCAGAATTTCAATTTTCTTGTAAATTATCAACAAAATGTACGTCGGTGTCGCTTGCAGAATAACACAATACCGGTTTTTAGACCTAGTTTTGTGCAATAACGCCTTACGTACGTAGTACTCAATAGAGCGTTACTGAAAATAGTTTTACATGTAACCCTCAACTTTTATAAGTGGAAAATACTGGAAAATAGGGAAAAGTTTGTAGGTATAAGCATATCTGAAATCTAATTCTGAAGCTGATATAAATAACATTTTTATTTTTTATTACTGTACTTCAAAATACAATTTTATCAAATTAATTTGAAAGAAAATAATAATAATATGCCTTTATTCACAGTAAAAGAAAGTATCTTATAAAAAATAGTGGGCGGCGGTATCCAACAGAGTTGCTCATACAACCACCCATTAAAGAACCATCATCTAAAATCATCATAACAAACAGAAGTACCAAATTAAATCGCAATAAAGTAAAAAAGTAATTAATTTAAATCACGTGTATTCATAGTATACTTCATTAACATTCTCTGAAACATGTAAAGACTCGTGGCTCGCCTGACATCATCAGACAAGGAATTGAAAATGTTCACAGAGTTATACGAGAAGCTGCGCTGAAATATCACTGAACTATGACGAGGAGTAACCAACAATCCTCTATGACGAGTCATACGATCATGATTATCACAATTTTTAACTTATTAGCTAAATATGCTGGTTTATTGGATGTTATTAATAAACCAAGCAAGCCATATGTATTTTATATCGTTGGTTAAGCTTAAACCAATTAAAATCCCTAAAAGCCCCTGAAATATGCTCATACTATTTTCTTAGATTGTAGCAAAATCTAAAGCAGGCATTTTGTACTTTCTGAAGACTTTTTGTCTACTTTAAGTAAAGCGGGCCAAAAAACATCATCACAATATGAAAACAGGGATAAGACTAAACTATCGGTTACTCGTATTTTAATATTTCTAGATAGAATGTCTTTAAAATTGTATAAAACTCTCAATTTCTGAAAACATTTTTGAACCAAGTTACATGTGATTTGAATCTAAGCTCAAGATCATACATACAAGTCCAAGATTTTTACACTCTTTCACTGGCTCTATAACTGAATTATTAATTCCGATTTGGAAAACAGGGTTATTTCAAATTGAATGTCGATGCCTATCAAACACAAGTAATTGAGTTTTCTTCTCATTTAGAATTAAATCGTGTGCTGCCGAAAACTTATAAATATTATTCTAATCAAAATTTAAATTACGGATGGCTTCATCTAACTGACTTGCTAGAAAGAATAATAAATTTGAGTGCCATCCGCATACTGATGTACAGTTCCTTGAGGGTGTATTTACAAGAAGCTCAACTCAAAAATCAAAAGAAAAGGATTTTCTTATTTTGGTAGAAATATGTGTAGAATGGTTTTTTCGAAATATACGTGAGCTATCGTATCATTTAGGCACCCCTATTTTATGGCTGTCTTTTTAGGGTTTTATTCGATTTTCTAGAATTTATTTTGTCATTGCGGAATAAGTGTAAATGATATAAATGACGGTAGATAGCTGTATTAAAAATTATATAAAGAGATGGCGATATTTTTCTATAGTCCTTTCTATAGTTTTTATACACCCGCCGTAAACACGAATTTTATGTGTGCAGCAGCAACTGCATGTTTAAACGTGTTTTTCTCGAAATTACGTTTTCTGAACTTGTGTAAGCTCTAGATCTTGAATCAAATAAGATATAAACTTTTTTTTTAATTTAAAGCAAATTGAATTCGCTGGAGGATATTCTAACAGAATAGGGAACATTTTTTTTTCATATTTTTTTCAGCACCTTCAAGAAAAAAAAATTGAAAAAGCGAGTCTTAAATTTGTATGTCCGCCGATTTCTTTTTCTTTTCGAGTTTTTGATTTTATTAGTATATCCTCCATCTACGGACACATATTTAAGAAATTTTTGATTTTTGATTTCAGATAAAATTTACGATTTCTACAACTTACACAAATACTCCAATCGAATTAAATCATAAAACCTGAAAATGAAAATAATATATATCAGTAGACATTTTATTGCACTTTATGATGACTAACTCGAAAGAAGTGACCCTAAGTTGGCAAATTGCAAATAGATGTTTCTTCACTTTTTTTTTTACTGCCTATGAAAATCTAGACGAGTTATCGGAAAATTAGTTATTTTGTGTTACAGGCAATTAAATTACCTACAGTTAAAAGTACCTAAGGTCAATTTTCACCTATTTGTTAACTGTAAAATAAAGGTCGAACGCAAAAAAATACATTTTCGAAAATTGCGCATTATGGATGTTGATGAAATTTATGGAAAAGACGGTCATTCCAGTGATCAACATGTGTACTAAAGGCTACTATTGGTATTAATTTACGTTTGCAAACTTTTATTACACACAAACATCTAAAAATAATTGACTTAAAAATAACGTGACGGAAAATACTTTCATCCATATCCAAATTTTCACTCGCATAGTGATGTATTTAGTTCAAAGTTGTGTCGAAAAAAAATCAACATTTAAAATTTTTAATTCAATATTAAAGAGTAAATTCGCAGTAGCTTTTCTTCTTATTTTCACTAGTATTACCTGGCCTCAAAAACTGTTGCATCGACTTTAAAGGTACGTATACATCTGCGCGCCAAGCAACCCGTGCGGTGTGTGCGCCGCGCGCTCGTTGCTCGTCCAATGTTCGTTGGAACTATTCATTTTGAAGAACCTTCCGCGATCCAAAGAAAACCCACGAACATTTTAGTAGACATTTTGCATTGCAGATGATCATGTCAGCGACGTTAGTGGCACACTATCCTATTTAAAAGACGGAATGGTACCGAGCTTATGATGGACTGGAAGTCGCAAACAATAAGCGGTCAATATGAGAATTTTAATCGAATGTCACTTTCTGACTTCGAGAATCTGCTACAGAAGATTGGTCCTCATATTTCCAAAGAGGATACTTATTTCCGCACTGCAATTTCCGTTCAAGACAGGCAATTAAGTATTAATATATGTTGTCCACAATTTCTTTAATTGTTGTTTATAACTCGCTGTATAATTTTCGGTGACAATAGGAACAAAGTAGTAAATGTTAAAAGCAACGATAAGTTTAATTACATTTTCTTCCGACCACTCCATACTACCACTGAATGATCACGCAGCAAGAACAGCAAGCCTCTCGCTCTCCCGTCCAAATCTGTACTGCAAACACACAAAGCGTTCGTCGAAAAAACCAACTCGAGGTGGATCGCGACGCGCCGTGTGCGCGCGGTTCGTGCGCATCTAGAAAACCCGTACTAATCTAGAGAACTTGCTGCAAACGCGCAGCGCGGGCTCGGAGCGGAGCGCAGATGTATACGCACCTTAACACTCAGTCCAAATGAATGATTTCGCTGTGTACTTTCGTTGTCTCCTTAAGTTTTTCGGACCTGTTTTTAAACATCTACCTAGTAATAAATAATTTTTTTGCAAATTCTCAATATTTCGTATATTTAGACTATAATAACTTAAAAATCAAAATAAAACTATTTTCAAATATTAAGCAGTTGTAAAAAATAGAAAAATTTTCAGGTTTATTTCAACAGCTGTTTGTTACTGATTTCTCTCATAATAAACTTCTCAGCTTTCAGACATTCCATTACACTGCATAATAAACATAAGGGATGAAATAAATCTGGGTATAAAGTCTGAACAGTAACCCGTTACGATAAAATAAAGTTAAAAAAAGAGCCGACAGTCAGGATTTCCTGGTGCAGAGGGGAATTAAAAATATGTAAAAACTTTGCGCGAAAACAAAACAGTCAGATTAGCTTTTCAAGACTGAAGTGGAAGCATAAATTTTATGAGATTATCTGCCCAGCTTGCTGCTGAAGCACATATACTCGTACATGCAACCGTTGCGTTGTTCAAACGGATTTAATAAAGAATACAGAAATTCTCCCACAACGTTGTGCCCAAATTTACATTCAACAATTGAAAAAGTGATACATAGCTATAAAACAAAACAAGTAGACAAGTATAAACAAGCCGCTGAAGGTGTAAAACACGTACACGGCAGCAAATTAGAAACATAAAAAACATATGACCGTAAAATGCTCGTAAAGCAAGTTAAAAGCGAAAAATCTACAATAACCGCCGACATGTATTGTCCTGTGGACAAATGGGAATAATATTTAATAGATAAAATATTCACCACAACACATATTTTACTTAATTCCCACAGAAGAATTTAAAAATCGGTCGGTAAAATTCCTTTATAATCTTATTCATAATAAAATAGATTACCCAGATTTGCTAGAGCAACTAAGTTTTCTAGTACCACGCGCTGAGATGAGGAATCATGCAACTTTTTATTTGCCAAGGGCTTGCACAAACTTATTGTTAAAGTCCCCAGTTTATTTTATGTGCAAGACATTTAATTCTATCTGTAACACTTGCGATACAAACAATTGTTCGGTTAAAATGTTATGTATGAGTATAGTAAACCATGGTCGTAATTGATGCCTCTCTTTGTTTCAAGTTACATGTCTTAGGTTAAGTAGGTATATTCAATTAACTCCTGCACTTTACTGAATTTTTGTATATTTCCTCTTTTTTTTTTTTGTTTTTTGTTCTTCTGATGTTATTGACTATTTTATATTTATATTATGTAGTTATTTCAATGTAATTTAGCTCTACAAATGGAATTACTTCTGTTGGGCTAATAAATTATTATTATTATTATTATTAGATATTATTATTATTAAATATATTGTCTTAAAAATTGATTTAAAAACCTCGTTATTCATTCATTCATTATACAATCTTTCAAGTATAAATATGTAATATTTACCTACTCTAAATACTGCATTATACCTAAGATGAATTCTTCTGTAACTCTGCAACTGTAAAATTGATAAAAAAATGGTTTTAATAAAAGTTGCCTGGAATCATGTGGGCCATGTAAAGAAAATATTTTTAGCTTTACAAGGTGTTCAATTTCGCGTGGGCGCTACATAATTTTCTTATTTTAAATTGCATTTTTGAATTCCTTGGTTAATATTAGGTAGCGTTTATTAAATGTACATGTTTAAAACTTACCGTTTTCGAGATATTCAGTTTTTGAAAAAATCACGATATCAGCTCTCTAAATGAGGCTAGATAGCATTTAACCCGCAAGAGTAAGAAACCTGCAGTTGTTACAGATCATTTTGGCATTAATAACGCTATCTTGTCATCTGTGAGCAAAACATGTACTTTATTCTGATTCGGAAATACTGAGACCTACATTTAATAATCTTACGAGCTGATAAACTTTTTTTTTTCAAATGGAATGATCCATATTAATTGTCATGGGTAAATGCAAAATTGAATGACCTTTCGACTGGTATAAGGCTGTCCATACTTATCTTCAACAGTTTTTCAGAAAAATCTTATTCTTTTTTAAAGTTCGAAAATGTAGCTATGCAACAGCATCAAGAAGGCCTTGCAGAACCACTTTTCTCTCACATTTTATCAGGCCTGGGACTGACAATGTCAATATTTACTGGCATGTGGTTTAAGAAGTGATTTGGCAAATAAAAGTAAACCACTAACAACAACTAAAAGAAAACGCAAAACGAAACAAACAAACTGGGAATACAACAAGGAGAACAATACTTATAGCCCAGTCGGGTTGTCATTTAACCGGGAAAAAATTAGGGACCACAATTTTATTGTTCTAACCTTTAGGGGGGGTCCATAATAGTGTAAATTCAGAATCGCGACTGAATTCCACCCTTGCGTCAGCCGCCATCTTGAATTTAAGGAAAATCGTTTTTGCTCAATATCTCGGCCATTTTCAACTTTACAACAAAAATGGTAAGGACTTAAGTTGTTGCAAATGCGATTTCCTACAACTTCTTTTATTACAAATTTTATAGTGCGATCGATATTTTTCAAGTTAAGGGGGAAAATAGTGACAAAGTATAATTATTGAATTATCTGGTTTGTTATTGACTATACGACATAAATGTACATAAACAAATTTGGAAAGAATTATATTTTCTACAATTTTGATCTCTTTGATTTTTTCGCTATAACCAATATTTAAGGTCCTATGCTTGCGGTAAAGACACGAGCGTAGGACTTGCGGGAGTTAGATTCAAAGGAATTGTTTTGCTCAATATCTCGGCCATTTTCAACAACAAAAATGGTAAGGACTTAAGTTGTTGGAAATCGATTTCCTACAACTTCTTTTATTACAAATTTTATCGTGCGATCGATAATTTTCAAGTTAAGGGGGAAAATAGTGGCAAAGTATAATTATTGAATTATCTCGTTTGTTATTGACTTTACGACATAAATATACATAAACAAAGTAGGAAAGAATTATATTTTCTACTTTTTTTGTCTAACCCGACTGGAGTATTAGATCGCTGATTTATATCAATTGCTCGAAGTGTCCTCCATTTTGATTAATACACAAACGAATTCAGTTTTTCGGACTGTTCAACATTAGTCAGCATGTCTGGCGTAATTTCTTGAAATGGTTCTGTAATGCGCTGCCACATATCTTCCGCGGTAGTTGGTAGTGTAACATAAACTTTGCTCTTTATAAATCCCCATAAAAAGAAATCGCAACTTATTATATCTGAACACCTTGAAGACCAACTCACTGGTCTCCTGCGCCTAATCTGTTGGGAAAAGTTTTTTGTAAAAACTGACGAACCCCAGAAGTATTGTGAGATAAAGCACCATCATGTTGCATCCACATTCTTCGAAGTGTAGCCAAAGGGATGTCGCCTAACGAATCTTCTAGAGTCTTTGTTAAAAATTTTAAATAAACTGCTCCAATTAGATGCTGGTCAAAAAAGAATGGTCCATTGACATGCGTTCTCAAAATCGCTCCCCACACGTTCAATGGGTTGGCTATGGGTTGTCCAGAATTGGTGACGATTTACTGTGTTATAATAATGGCAATTATGACTATTAAAGAAACCATTTTTATGAAAAGCAGCCTCATCGGAGAACATGACCCGTTTAGAAAAATCATCATCTTGATTTAACAACTCAAGTGCCCACTGACGAAACTCCAGTCTCCGCTGAAAGTCTACTTTTAGTAACTCATGTTGTAATTGGATGCGATAAAGATGTGCTGTGGGGTGCTTTTGTAAAATCGTATGTATCGATGTTGTACTAATACAATTGCCAGGCCTTCTGGATGAACCAAGTTTATGGCGATGATTGTTTATCCCGTGGCAGAGTTCATGAGTAGTATATGCGGTTTAAAAACCGATCGTGAGGACCTAAATGATAAGCAACATGATACCACCGAAATCCGAGATTACCGCAGATTCCATCAATACTGTGCGCGAATTCATCAAAGATCAGCCAAAATCTTCATTGAAATTTATGGAATTGGAACGGAGCATCTCAAAAACATCAATTTATCGCATTTTGGCCGAATATTTGGGCCGAAAAGTGTGTGAACTCTTGCTCTGCACAAGTTGGCTGACGATCAAAAATTGCTCAGAATACAACATTGTGACTGGTAATGAAACGTAGTGATGTTTTCAATATGATCCAGAAACCAAGCGCACAAAGTGTCGAGTGGAAGGCGCCAGATGAGCCTAAACTCAAAAAATCTCTTTTGGGAAAGTCAAAAGTGAAGACAATGTTGTTCTGTTTTTACGATTCCAAGCAGGGCATTGTTCACAAGGATACTTCACAGGGTCAAACCGTTAATGCACAATTTTATCTTTGCGCTTTGAGGCGTTTGGTGCATCGTATTAGTCGTATTCAGCCAAAATATCGCGGAAGAAAGTTGACGTATGTCACACAGTACTGCGCCATCTCATCGGTCGACACTTGTGACCGACTAAAAATCGCATTTAATTTTCAACCACGTCCCGTATTCACCTGATTTGACACAGCGTGACTTACTTTTTCGGGAAAATATAATTGCCGATGAAAGGAAACCGTTTTGTGGACATAGAAGCCATTCAAAGGACTTGTGCTGTATTAAGTGGGAAAGAGACTATCTTCAATAAAATGAATCGGTTTTGCCAAGAAAAGTCTATGATATTCTTATTTTTAAAAAGTCCTATATACCTTGGTACTCACCTTACTTATTACTCAGGGGAGAACATACAGAATTGTTGCGTAAAGTTACAGTAAAAATTGTTATGAAATGAAAAACGCATAGTCCAATTTTTCAGATAAATCAGCCACTTTAAAAATTGAATACAATTTCAAGAGACAAAATACATACTTTATCAGAATGCTCCTGTTAATTATATAGGTATATACAACAGTATGATAATAATAAAACGTTTATTCAAAAGGTTACCAAACATCATCCAAAAAGGGAAGAGGGAAGAAGAATGTGCCTTAATATAGACCGTAATGTCGACACCACTTAAATATAAAAAAATTAATGTAATGTCGTTTTAAATCGTCCTCTCGAAGACAAAGTGTTTAATTTGAACTCTAAAACTGTATTTAATGGAGTAGCACATCGCATTATATAAAACGGACTTGTCAATTGTTGAAATTTGTAAGAAATTCATTGTATAGATATATAAGGCAAGGAACTATATTCGGTACGAATAATGTGATTATTTATTTTTATTTGTTGTAACATTTTCTCAAATGAATTTTCTGGTGATTGCAAAACCGTTGCATAAAAAATGAGAGAGCGCTTCTTTAGCATTACCATTAGTAATATAAGGTTTGATAAGTCTATCTCCAATAAAAAGGGAGAAATAGTCAAACTAGTCTACAGAGTTTAATGTTAGCATACTTGTTTGGTCATATCTTTCTTATTATTAGAGATATATTTATCAAGCTGTTCATTATTGCAATCTCGAAAAAGCATTCTATCCAAATATGTAAAAATATATAGTGTGTTCTATTCAAAACACATTGGTTTAATAGATATATCCGAAAGGTAGCAATTACAAGAAAATTTGTTACAACTGTGGCCAATTTATAGGCCCTGTCAAATTTGTTAGGCGAAAACAAACGTTCCATTACAAAATCATTAAATAAAAGACTAAATTGTCTTTATTCAACAAAATTTAGTCAAATTTAAGATTAATCACATTCTCAAGTTTCTATACAATTAGGGGCAGTAGAGGAAACATCTTTTGGAACACTTTTCATAGAAACTATTAGAAATACTTAAATAAAACGTCTGTCACAAACGGACGTTGAGAAAATTCGCTATTTTTATTTTAAACAATGCAGATTATTTTCGGTAAATCACTTTGTATGGCAGCGTTACGGAAACATTTTAGTTAAATTATGCTGTTAAAGTTGATATTATTTTAAAAGACTATTTATTTTATTTGGCTATAAATATTACATCCATAATGTTTCGCCTTCTAAAAGCCTACTAATTTACAAAATGCTTTCACTGAAGGATTTACGATAAGTACGCGCAAAGTAGATAGTAGCATCTGATGGTAAATGATATTTAATAAATTGGGATAGCATATTAAACATTAATGGATAACGCTTGGTGTGTAAGTAATTTTCCCAGAGCTATAACTATTTACATTCAAACAAAAAAACTACTTCCTTTGTTATTGGAGATACAATCAAGTATAAATGGTTCGTATGGTTAAATCTATACTTCTGCAAAAAATTAAGGGAGCAAAAAAATTTTTCGAATTATTAGTGATTTTTCAGAATGCTGTATCTCAGTTAAAAATGATCGTATCAAGGTTTTAAAAAAAGCATTTTAAAGCGCCGAATGTCTAGTTTCCAGATTTATTAGTTCAAAATTTTTAGGAGCGATAGTCATCGCGAAATTCTAAGAAATAAGAGTAAACATTTTTTTTTTAATTTTTTGAGTTTTTTTCTCGGTCCACGGGCTTGGAAAAATTTTTTACACAAAAATCATGATATGGACTTGATAGCCTGTTCATTCAGCTTTAATTTCTTTTTTTAAATTTTTCTCTACGTTAATTTGACCCGGAGATATTCGACTACGAATACAAAAGCATCCTTTTGGCTTTAACCATCGATATCTCAGCAACTAATGATCAGACAGAAAATTGACGGGCAGTTTCGAAATCTCGAATAAATTTCCTACAAGGCTATGTAGCGTTCTTGGAAGAAAAAAATTTTCTTTCATCCTCGACATTAACTTGAAAAAAGTGAAAAAAAGTGACTTTTTGACTTGTTTTGCTAAGTCGACCGCATCTTTGCTAATATCGATGGAGAGTCTAATGCTTGTACGAATTTTTACACCTCGATGTACCCCCAAAAGCTCCGTAAATGGGCAGATCGATCTATCGAACGGTTTTTCCGGACCGCTTAATCAAAATTTCAGAAAAATTTAAAGGAGCAAAATTTACATTTCTGAGCACCCTGTAACGTTCGTAAAAATGAAAAATTTGATTTTTTTTCAATTCTTTCACAATTGGGCATTTTTTGCTCATTGAATTTGAAAAAAAAAATAATTTTTGAAAAAAAAATTTTTTTTTTAATTTTTGAAAATTTTTTGAAAATTTACTCTTCTTTATTTTTTAACAACTCAAGATAAAAATATTGAGTCATTTTTGAAGCGATGTACTCTTTCCGTACCGTAATTTCCTTTATTTTGAATTAACGAAATTGATTAAAAGTTGATACCCCCAAGATTGGTGTAGTCCTCGATCTGCGAAAAAATAGTGCGTATTATCCTAAACTTTCTTACGAAGCTGAGCGACTTCTGGTGCGGATAAATGCCGTCTAGGCATGACAAAAATTAAAAAAATTGAAGTCTACAAAAACTTTTGATTAATTTTTTTCACTAGAATTACAAAAAATATTGTTAGTTTTGAGAAAAACTGTTGGTTGGTTCCTTTGAATCAAAGATAGAGTTTAAAAAAAAACTGTTTTTTTCACACTTGTTAGCTTCGTAAGAAAGTTTAGGATAATACGCACTATTTTTTCGCAGATCGAGGACTACACCAATCTTGGGGGTATCAACTTTTAATCAATTTCGTTAATTCAAAATAAAGGAAATTACGGTACGGAAAGAGTACATCGCTTCAAAAATGACTCAATATTTTTATCTTGAGTTGTTAAAAAATAAAGAAGAGTAAATTTTCAAAAAATTTTCAAAAATTAAAAAAAGTTTTTTTTTTCAAAAATTATTTTTTTTTTCAAATTCAATGAGCAAAAAATGCCCAATTGTGAAAGAATTGAAAAAAAATCAAATTTTTCATTTTTACGAACGTTACAGGGTGCTCAGAAATGTAAATTTTGCTCCTTTAAATTTTTCTGAAATTTTGATTAAGCGGTCCGGAAAAACCGTTCGATAGATCGATCTGCCCATTTACGGAGCTTTTGGGGGTACATCGAGGTGTAAAAATTCGTACAAGCATTAGACTCTCCATCGATATTAGCAAAGATGCGGTCGACTTAGCAAAACAAGTCAAAAAGTCACTTTTTTTCACTTTTTTCAAGTTAATGTAGAGGATGAAAGAAAATTTTTTTCTTCCAAGAACGCTATATAGCCTTGTAGGACATTTATTCGAGATTTCGAAACTGCCCGTCAATTTTCTGTCTGATCATTAGTTGCTGAGATATCGATGGTTAAAGCCAAAATAATGCTTTTGTATTCGTAGTCGAATATCTCCGGGTCAAATTAACGTAGAGAATAATTAAAAAAAAGAAATTAAAGCTGAATGAACAGGCTATCAAGTCCATATTATGATTTTAGTGTAAAAAATATTTCCAAGCCCGTGGACCGAGAAAAAAAACGCAAAAAATTGAAAAAAAAATTTGTTACTCTTATTTCTTAGAATTTCGCGATGACTATCGCTCCTAAAAATTTTAAACTAAGAAATCTGGAAACTAGACATTCGGCACTTTAAAATGCTTTTTTTGAAACCTTGATACGATCATTTTTAACTGAGATACAGCATTCTGAAAAATCACTAATAATTCGAAAAATTTTTTTGCTCCCTTAATTCTTTGCAGAAGTGTATAATGCTGGTGGAATATAAAATATTGCACATCCTAAATACTTTGATTTTACAAAAATAGTATAAGTCGATCAAAAGGAATTTAATCCAGTCATAAGAATAACCCGAAGTTGGTGCCTAAATAGGGTTTTAAGGTGGACAACGTGTGGGAAAGAACTGAGTAATAGAAGACTTACCAGAGACCGATATAACTACGTTTTTCATCACATCACTGATTTCCATTCTAAATACATACAGGTTCGGAAAGTTCCCATGGTACATCGGCCGTTACGTGAGAGCGATAAAGTAAGTCATAGAAATCCGTGCGATAGAGAAGGATGGCTATAATGAAGGCATCTCATAGTCACCGCCCGTTTCGTCCTTCCACAAATAAGATCCATTTCCACTTGTAATTCAGCGACCGGTGGTTATTTTTGTTTTCGTCGTTTGCCTTTTCTTTAATAGATGTCACTACTCATACAATTCCGACTCCGGTATTCCGATAGGTTAATTCAATCCGTTAACAGGGGGTATAAAGTATACTTAAATAACAACTAAATGAACTTTAAATGCAGCTGAGCACTATACTCCATTTGAATAACTTCTCAGTAGGGGAAACAAGGTCACTAGATTTACAAACAAAGGTATCTACTAGCTACTGTAAAAAGTTTTCTTTGTTACGCGTTGTGCTGCCCTCTGTTAACGGATCGGATTGTATTAACATATCGGAATACCGGAGTCGGAATTGTACATGTAGTAACATCTATTAAAGAAAAGGCAAACGACGAAAACAAAGATGACCACCGGTCGCTGAATTACAAGTGGAAGTGGATCTTATTTGTGGAAGGGTGAAACGGGCGGTGACTATGAGACGCCTTCATTATAGTCATCCTTCTCTATCGCACGGATTTCTGATGACTTACTTTACCGCTCTCACGTAACGACCGATGTACCATGGGGACTTTCCGAACCTGTATACTAACAAATACTCTAACTATACAGCAAAAGAAACATTTAATTTAAAAAACTGATTGCAATGCACAAATAACGAATATTAGGTAGATTTGAATTGAGAAATACGTATTTTGGTTTTGTACAAATATACTGTAAATAAATTAACTTTTTCCAATCCTACATAAGTAGGTACATAATAAATATTTTCCAAGCAGTGACGTTAGAGACAGCTTCATTGTTTACGGAAAACAGTGAAGGGAAATTTTAAATTTATATGCTTCCAAAGATTCCGTAGATGTCTCTAAACATATAATTATACTGAAAACCGCTAAATTGCAATTTTTAACCGAATCATGTCGTTATGTTTTATTTAGAATTTGATGAAAATTTAATTTACAATTTCTTAATAAATAATATAAATTTTATTGAAAATGACTATGAGATACTCTAGTTTTTCATATTCAACCCAACTAAATTTTGTAGTGTATAATTCATATAATAATGTGTGTAATAAACATAATATGTGTAATATGTATGTTAGCTTTTTAGGTAAAAAGCGAGATATAATAAAACACAATTAACGCAATAATTTTGGTTTATTGCATCCGAATACTGATTTACATCGTAATACAGCAAAGTAGGCTCGCCAACTGACTCGTATTGCAAGCTTAGCTAAAACGGTCCAAGATATGTTTACCATATCTGCAGGATTAGGCGGTTTCAGATGACACAAGCGAACATGTATAATATAATGATTAATGCATAATTTTGTGTTGTTACCATCGACTTATGTATCGATTTGTTATCTTCATGGACGATATTTTTCTTTCTAGTAGGTATCTCTAATATAAGTACAATTAATACTTTTAGTGTGTGATGTGTGAAATATGTTGGTTTACACAAAATGATGGATATGTTCAAATTGTATTTTCTGTGCAAGTAATATTCGGCATGAATGTAAGTAGATAAGTGTGGCAAACACCAGGGCCATCTAGCACTTTTTAAAAAAGTTGTAGTTGTAGTTTTGGTGTATAAACTTTGCAAGGTGTCATCTTTCGGTGAAAGTTCATTATTTAGACTGAAATAGTCGTATCATCCAAAAATATGCTTATTTATTTTACTCTTTTTTCTATTTCATATCAAAGTTAAGTTTAAGAGTTACATGTAACACCGACAAAACTGCAGAGTTGATCTATGTTAGTCGTAAGGGTCAGAACGAGATCAGAGGTTCTCAACAAGTTTTCTATTAAAAAAATCATACATTTTTAGTTCAAATTATACTTTCTTGTTCCATTTTTTTTTTTTTTTTTCACAAAAAAGACAAGGTATTAATTGTAATTTTCTTCACCCAAAATTACCCCTAATTAATGGTACATGGATTTTATTTCATTTTATAATATTTCACTAAAAATACATTTAGTTACAGATGTAGCGAAATAAAATTTAAGTTTTTAATTTATCCTTTAAGGGGCTGCAGCTTTCTTATAAATCATTTTAGAGGGTATCTTTATATGAACCTTTCTCTTTATCCAGCATTATCGACCTTTAAAGTTGGTTTCACTATTTTTTTCTTCTGTATACTCAGGAATAATGTTTTTATGAAACTAAAAACTGGAGGGTAATAGTAAAATCCAAACATGTTAACGTTGTATTATAAAATATGCTAAATTAATATTTTCCACATTACGTTAAAAGACATTCACGATATGATTTATAAAGATGGTAGGTACACGTTTTGTGATGCGCAAATCACCAAAATCCTTTTACGTCAATCCTTGAAATTAGATTTGGACATATTCCTACGCACACTCGAAGGCTATTAAAATTGCATAAGTTCCACCTCTAGACTCTATTGGTTTCCCAATATTACACGTAGGTGATATTGGGTTTTGTACTTGGTCCAGAGATATGTAGTGAGTGCCTATAGACGAATGAATAATCGATTATTTTACTCAATCTTTGCTTTCAGCAACAGAAAAAAAATTTTTAAAATACAGAAGTTAGAATTAAATTAAATAATTAAAAAACAATACCTACAATTACTATGTACCATTGAGAATTGATAGTATGCATTCTGTTACATTATTTCTTCCAATGAAAACTCTTTATGAAAAGAACGTTAGTTTGTAAAAATTTCTAATTTTGTTAACTCTTTCAAACTAATGGATGTATAGGAGCAATACAAACCCCTCAACGTATCTAAAATTTATAAACATCTATTCATAAATAGATATATAAATAAAAAAAAGAGTTTAAAACGTTCTATTTAAAAATAGCCAACAGTAATATATTGCATTTCTTTCTTTATAAAATGTGCATATATTATGAACTACTGTAGGTACACTTTTATAGATGGTATATTTAATTCAAATGTTAAACATGTTAAACAAAGTTGTTTGTCCTTACCCCGAGCTTCTTAGTTTGTATTTTTTTTATATTGTTATATACGCAAGTGTGTATACGATGGATTGGTGTTGGTAAATACATGTATTGATGTGTACATGAATGATACTGAACATATTAATTTGTATATGACTACTTATACCTATGTATTTTTGTTTATTATATAGTTTTGCCATATGTGTTTGTATTTACATTTCTTTTTTCTTTCTCTACTCTGAAGTTAGGACTTGGTCCTGTTGGATAGTTTAGTATAAATAAATAAATAAATAAATAAATAAATAAAGCATATTTATAGTTATGCAGATACAAACATGTATATATATTTTTTATTTAGACAGCCCGTATCCTATAAAAAACAATATGGTTCATAAATATACCTACCCCATATGGTAAGTAACATATGCTTCCTAGTGTTTAAAGACATTTATTAATTTTTAAATGTTTAATATGTGTTTAATGTCAGTAACATTTACTTTTATTTTATATCAATATCTGTATAAAAACATTGCTAAAAAAAACCTAATGAAATTGTTTTAGAGTTCACCTAATAGTCCATTAAAAAGTTACATTTGGGGTTGCAAAAGTTAGAGTACGCAATTTTATTTTTTGGATGTCAAGAGGGGGTTAGTGTAAAGTTAAATCCATGTTTGTGGGTTCGCAACCCTTGTGCTTCGGCCGCCATCTTGCAAAAAAGGCTGCGAATGGTTTTTACACTACTACTTACTATATCGGGCAAACTATTCGTCACACAGAAAATTTGTTAATACATTTTTTGTTGCAAATTAAATTCTCTATAACTTTGGTTCCGTAACTTTTAGTCGTAGAACCAAAAATAATAAAGTTATTAACGAAAATAGATACAAATTTGGGAACAAATTTTCTTCTGCTGGTTATAACTTTTTTTCTGGTCATTTTACAAATAAAAAAATACATCAGAGCATTTTGATAGAGGGGTTTTCAAGGAATAATTTCCATCACAAATTTTTTCAAATTTTATTAGGGTTTTACAGCGATACGAAACTTATACTATTCTGTGTAAATGTATTTACAAATTTTCTGTGCGACGAATAGTTTGCCCGTTATAGTAAGTAGTAGTATAAAAACCATTCGCAGCTCTTTTTATAAGATGGCGGCCGAGGCACAAGGGTTGCGACCCCACAAACATGGATTTAACTTAACACTAACACCTCTTGACATCCAAAAAATAAAATTGCATGCTCTGACTTTTGCATGCTAAGCCCAAAAAAATGTAACATTTCAATGGACTATATATAAATGCTTAAAGAAAAGTTTTTATAGATGTAAGCGAATTGACAGATAAATGCTGGAAATGGTTATTATAAAGTTTTTATAAAACAGCGAAAAACAAATTCTACAGAATATATTATAATTTTACCGAGGGGTAAACCGCTCCCTGAATTCTGTACAAAAACTTCTCTATACTTCGTCAAACTTAATCGGACCTTCTCTAGACTGCTTCGTAAAAGACAATACTGCGCATGCGTTTACGTTCACGCATGCGCAGTTTGGTTCCAACTTCCCGACTTCCTCCAGACTTCCTCAACTTTCTTGGAATTCCTAAAAACTTCCCCGACTTACTTCGGAATTCCTTTCATTCGGAATTCCTTTCAACTTCCTCAACTTCCTTATAACTTCATCCAACTTCTTCCCGACTTCCTGGGGACATGTACAAAAACTTCCTCAGCGGTTTACCCCTCGAATTTTACTGTAAGAACATAGTTAGCACTTATATACAGGGTTAGTCAAAAGTATGGAAACCCCCAAAAATCTCAGCGGGAAAACATTTTTGGAATAAATAGTGACGACAAAAGTCTCGGCATTTTTCACGGCACATCCGATGGTAACCTTGACCTTGAGGTTAAGGACAAGGTTCAAGGTCATATTATGATCTAGCCGTTTTTTTAAATTGCCACCCTCCTTTTCGACTCCGAAATGGAAAGAACAAAAAATTCTGCATCCGAATATGACATTGTCCGTGACCTCAATCAACAGTCAATGGTCAAGGTCAGTTCACGGTCAAATGTTGATTTTTACTGTAATTTTTATTTTTAACTACGGAATCAGCGGGAGTGACACTCTTTGAGTGTCCATCTGATGCTACTCCTTAGTGATATTAATTTTCAGGTCAAGGTGGAAAGAACATATCAAGGTCATATTGGTTTTTGGAGTAGCGACCCCTTATTTCGACGCTAGAAATAAGAAAGCGTATAATTTTACATGTTATTAAGATCTCAAACGCGACCTTAAGATCAATGGTCAAGGTCGGGTAGAGATCAAGTGATTATTCCGGCTGTCAATTTTTATTTTTGACGATAAAATGGAAGGCACTCACAATTTTTTAGTGCCTCAAGATCAAGGTCACTAAGAAGTACCATCAGGCATCTAATCAAAGACTGTCACTTACTCTGTTTATTTATTTATTTTTATTTATACCTACCGACGAAATCCCCGAGCTTTACTAATAAAATAAAACTGTACTATGTTTTTAAAATGATAAAGCAAACTTAGTAATACTACAAAATTGTTACTGGGAAGCTTGTATGTAACTATCGGAGCAGAAAAAAAAATAAGAAAGCTACTTTTAAAATTTGAATGGATGCTTTGTTGCACTGAATAAGTTACACAAAACAAAAGTCTTAAAAATTAAGTTATGAAAATGTTTTCGGGTTAAATGACTTCTTTGCAATTTAATTATTCGCAAGTAAAGAACGAAGCAATGAAAATTGGCTTAAAGGGCCATTACTGCTTAAATATCGCTGAAATTAAAAAGGTTATAAAGAACAAAACAGTAATTTTTCTCATAATTCAATTTACTTGAGCAAGAAAATATGAGAGAAACTTTTTCAATCTGTTCACACCTCTAAGGAACAGGTAAACGTTTGCAATATTATGGTACATATCTGATAACAGGTAACAAATTTCGAAAACAAATTACCTTTGGTTTCTCTAAAACGTTTAATAGCCTTACCGTGAAGAACCCTGTATAAACGCATATATTCGAGAATGTCACGAGAGAAGCCGATAAAAACATCGTTGCTGAATGATACTATTACGGAAGAACTATTATCACAACTCATAAAAAAAGATACTGTCGCCGTAAGTTGTTCACGTAGGCTTTTGTGGTATTAAACACCTGTAACAGTTCACAGCATAAAGGGAAGTTATTCATGCAACAATGGAGTTATTATATTCAAAGGTACATGGTAAATATCATTAAAGATGTTTATGTAGAACAAAACGTCTGATATAGCGCTTCTGTAGGGATTGTTTGATTTTATTTCTTGGGTAGACTACCACATTGGGACAGATCACACCTTTTCTAGTGTCTTGGGAGCTCTTGTTAGTTCCTTTTATTTACGGAGTTTGCTAACCTCATAATGTCAGTTTATTCTATTGAAAGGAATTCGTAATACCAGTAATGAAAATTAGTTCTTGTACAAAGTGCATAATATGTGGAAAAACACATAACATTACAAATATGTTGTGCTAATCAACTTTATACATATAAACATATTATACATATTTTTTAAATTTCCTTTTTTTTATTATTAGCTCTGATTTCTGGAATACATAAATTATTACATTCAAAAATGTAATGCCCTGAATCGTAGAAATATAGGCTTAAACTGTATATGCTTAATATAAGAAATATACATAAATATGGATTTCATTTCTAACACGTTTTAGTGTTATATTCTGAATTTAAATGAAATTACAAAAATATCACGACAGGTGTATCGCGAATCATAATAGTAGCCTTGAAAGATAAATTACGGAAATGTTCTACAAAATCTAATAAGCAGCACAGATAAAAGGGTCCTGAAATAGGGATTTAATCAAATGAATCGAAGTTAATGGAGGCAATCAATTGTGATCGTGTTTGCCCAGACGTACCTAAGTGCATACCAATTTACTCAACAGTTAGCACAGCAATTGACAATTATTGCATATTTTGTATAGTATTAATTACAATATCTTCATACTCTTTCCATGTCTTTATCCACTGAGAGAAAATAATTATTTGTTTATATCTCACAAAATCAATGACATAAAATTTAATTTTTGTTTTTGTAATAGTGAGAATACCTAGCTACTGCAATAATAGATGTAATATTTTTTTATATAAATAAATACACCGTAAAAGTTGATCTAAATAGTTTTTATAAAAACAATTGTTAAATTAAGAGTATCATAAATACCCAAATATTTATATTAATTATGCTTACGTTACACAACAGTTAATTATTATTAACATACATCCCACACAGCCGTTTTATAAGACCACATAACAGAAAAAAAATCAAAATACCGCTAATTATATTAAATCTGGGTAATATTTCTTTGACATTAAGTCGCTGCTCAGAGGATAGGTAACACAGCCCCACAAAAAAAGTTATGTACAAGAGACATGAGTACAAGTTACGAGCTCCGTGAACCCACTATCTTGGAAATACGATAGGATATGATAATGATTCTGTAGAATACATACTTTTGCATGAAAAAACACTTGTTCTCTAGCCACCGAGAGATAAAGTCGTCTCTTTGTGAATCTTTTATAATCCTTTAAAAAAATATAAAGTTAATAAGATTTTTTAAAAACAGAGTCGTTAGCGCAAAACGCGTAACTGGTGTCAGAAGTGGGATAGCTAAGAAGAGTCATTTTCCAAAAATTGAAAATCGACGCTGGTTTCAACCACTTACTTCGAAGTAACCCACCTGAGTGAATGAAGAAGTACCCCGGATCAACGCCAGAGTCCGTGGAGAAAAGTAGTTCATAGTTAAGAAGAAAGAAACCAAGAAAAAGGAAATCGAGAATCCAGAAATCGAAAAATACAGAATTCCAGGACCCAGGACATGAAGACATCCCTCATCATTTTAATGTAAGTACGATTGATCATTTCTCCCGCAAGCAATTTTACCAACCCGATCCTTTTTTCTAAAAATTTCAAAAATTTAATTTTTTCGCTTAGCACTTTGAAATCATGTCTTTCAAAGTTGTAATTGGCTGAACTGAGTAGGTTAAGAGCAGCTTTGTGACATATACTAACACGCTTATTAGTTATAAGATTTAAAATACAAATTATAAAACAAATTGTCCCGCTGACAATTGTTATATATTGTTACGATAGAGCATTGCTAGACTTGTTATAACTTGAGTCACAGCCTAAAATAAAATTTAAAAATTTAAAAACTAAATAAATTGTCCCGCTGGCAATTGTTATATATTGTTGCGAAAGAGCATTGCTTGACTCGTTCAAGTATATCCCTCGTTGCGATTAAACATATAACTTGCGTCACACTTTAAAATCAAAAATAAAATAAAGTGTTATTTTACTAACAACAAATAAATTATAAACAATTGATGTCAAGAGCAGACATTGAAATCGACGAAATTATTAACCAATTTGGAGGCATACCTACGAATCGTAGAATTAATATCGTAAATAGAACAGAGACAAGAATGGCTCAACCATCAATTAGAGATTACATGGACACAGTCCCCCCATTCAATGGAGACCCAATTCTTATTTCAAACTTTATTTTGGCATGTGAAAACGTTATCGAAATATTAGGAAGACCCGATGATGCAAATTTCAATTCCTTTTTGGTAGCCCATATAAGAAGTAAATTGGTAGGAAGAGCGGCACAATTAATTGCAGTACGAAATCTGAAGTCATGGAATGAACTAAAACAAGCAATTTTGTTTACATTTGGCGATCAACGCGACGAAGATGCTCTTATGAGAGACCTTATAATGTTAAAACAAGAAAATAATGAATCATCCCTCCGTTTTGGCGAAAAATGTCAAGACACTCTCAGTCTCTTGCTATCTAAAGTAAATTCCTCCGTAATCACCGAAGCCCTAAGAATTGAAAAAAATTCAATGTACCGAAATTTAGCCGTGAAAACATTTATGAAAGGACTTAAGGAACCATACAGCTTAATAGTACGTTCCAGAAACCCTCAAACTTTAGAAGAACCGATAAATATAGTATCTGAAGAAAACAACCTAAATTATATTAGAAAAGTGACACAAGCCTCGAATAATCCACCAATAAACAGAAATCCACAAGTTAATAATTATCAACTGCCAAGAAGAAACCCTTTACCTGTATATAATACAAGAACAGCTATAACTCCAAATAGGCAACCAATAAATCAAACAAATCGTCCATATCAATGGCCAAGCAGACCAAATTATTGGCAACAGCAAGCAGGTCAACGTCCTATAACAAATTCATCATTTCCGAGACCACAAAATCCACAACAAGGTAATACACCGAGTTCTGTACAAAGAAGACAACAAACTTATCCTATACCCATGGACACTTCCTCCGGAAACCTTACCATCCAAAGAAATATTCCTCAAAGAACAACCTTTCAACGACCTCGCTTCACATTCGAAGAACTTCATTATTCAGATATAAATCAAGACTGTCACCAATATGAAGAATACCCTGTAGATCAATATGAACCTGGTACATCATATTCGCAACCCTACTATGATTTCTATGAAACAAATCCCGAAAACTTTGAAGAATACGCTGGAACAGAAGAATTTCCCCCAGAACAAGAAACCGTGACCAATGAACCCGAAAATCAGGATTTTCAGAAGGAACCGTCAACCAAAACACCGAAATAATACAAATTTACTCTCTAATAGAAACTCAATTGCCGTATATTTATATCACCGACCTAAAAGAAAATTTCCTTATAGATACAGGATCTACTAAAAGTTTAATAAAACCAGAATTGGCAAGGAAACTCTTTAAACATAAAATCAATATTGACCATTTTTCAATACAAACTGCACATGGAACAACCACACATGAACAAAGTGTAAAGATTAAATTACCTAAAACCTTTAATTCGCACAAGGAACGCAAATTCTATTTATTCGATTTCAACCCAAAATTTGGAGGCTTAATAGGAATAGACATGCTAAAAGATTTAAAAGCACAAATTAATATTAATAAAAATAAACTAATANACA
This sequence comes from Anoplophora glabripennis, assembly GCF_000390285.2. Lineage (NCBI taxonomy): Eukaryota > Metazoa > Arthropoda > Insecta > Coleoptera > Cerambycidae > Anoplophora > Anoplophora glabripennis. The sequence goes on along the minus strand of NW_019416576.1, from coordinate 336,448 downwards.
ACCACACATGAACAAAGTGTAAAGATTAAATTACCTAAAACCTTTAATTCGCACAAAGAACACAAATTCTATTTATTCGATTTCAACCCAAAATTTGGAGGCTTAATAGGAATAGACATGCTAAAAGATTTAAAAGCACAAATTAATATTAATAAAAATAAACTAATAATAGGGAAAGGAAAAACGTCTATTTCTCTAAATATGTCAACTCCAGATTCCAAGAAAATTGTAATACCACCCAGAACCGAAATTGTAACAAAATTATCCGTAGAAAAAACATAACTTAAGGAAGGTATAATATCACACCAAAACTTAAAGAATGGACTAGAAACACCCTCAGCTCTTGTCAACATCGAAAATAACTTTGTCATTAGCTACCGTTGCAAATAATTCCGAAGAAACTCAAACTCTGCAAATAGAAAATCCAATAAAAATTAGATCGTTCACACAAGAATTTTTAAATAATACCGAAATATTAGAGAAAAATATACTAATGCATCAGGATTACGTAGAACAAATATTAATCCAAAATTTAGAAGATAATTTAAGAACGTCACATATGAATCCTGAAGAAAAATCAAAAATCGAAAACTTATGTTACAATTATAAAGATATATTTCACCATGAAGATCTACCGCTTACATTTACTAGCCAAATAAAACATAAAATACGGACTACAGACGAACAACCTGTATACACGAAAAATTATCGGTATCCCCACGTTTACAAAGAGGAAGTTCAACAACAAATGGACAAAATGCTGAAAACTAATATCATTCAGGAATCAATATCTCCTTATAATTCACCAATATGGATTGTCCCAAAAAAGGCAGATGCCAGTGGCAAACAAAAATTTCGTATCGTTATTGACTACAGAAAATTAAATGAGAAAACTATAGAAAATAAATATCCAATACCGAATATTGAAGATTTATTAAGTAAATTAGGCAATTGCACATATTTTACGACCCTGGATCTTGCAAGTGGTTTTTACCAAATAGAAATGGATGAAGACGACGCAGAAAAGACTGCTTTCACCGTTGATAACGGGCATTATCAGTTCAAACGAATGCCCTTTGGATTACGAAACGCCCCCGCAACTTTTCAATCAGTTATGGATCATGTACTTAGGGGATTGCAAAATAATATATGTCTCGTTTACTTAGACGACATAATTATATTTTCTACATCATTAGATGAACATATAGAAAGACTACAGAAAGTTTTCGACAGATTAAGGACCTCTAACCTAAAAATACAATTGGACAAGTCTGAATTTCTAAAGAAAGAAGCAGAATATTTAGGTCATGTCATTACACCTAGCGGAGTAAAACCAAACCCCAACAAAATTTTAGCAGTACAACAATTCCCGATACCTACCACTACCAAAGAAATTAAAAGATTTCTTGGATTAGTTGGTTACTACCGAAAATTTATTCAAAATTTTGCTCATCTGACCAAACCATTAACTAAATGTCTTAAGAAAAATTCGACAATCATTCATAACGCAGAATTTATAAATGCTTTCGAAAAATGTAAAGAAATACTGACCAATGCTCCTATACTACAATATCCGAAATTTGACAAACCATTTATAATCACAACGGATGCATCAGATGTAGCCGTTGGATCTATTTTATCACAAGGAAAATTAGGAGAAGATTTGCCAATATGTTATGCTTCGAGAACACTTAACGAGACAGAAAGAAAGTATAGTACCACCGAAAAAGAACTGTTATCAATTATATTTTCCCTAAAATACTACCGTCCTTATATTTTTGGCCGAAAAATAATAATAATAACCGATCACAAGCCTTTACTTTGGCTAGCTAATCTAAAAGAATGTAATGCAAGATTAACACGATGGAAACTTAAGTTGGAAGAATTTAATTACGAAATTGTTCACAGAAAAGGAAAAAGACGTTGCAGCCGACGCCTTATCACGTATTCAAATATACCCCATCGATTATTCAACGATTGCTATAGCTGGATCCTCTATAGATAATCAATCACCAATACCTAGCGATATAGACAGACTTATAGAAAGTTTGGCAGAAGACATAAATAAAGATACCGCCGAAAATACAATTCAAAATTTACCCGAAAACGAAAATGAAAATGTAGCTCAAGAAATGGCAGACAATATACAACTTAGCGACAACGAAACTATACACTCTCAAATAGATAGTCAAGAATCAATACCAGTAATTGAAGATGCCATAGAAACTAAACTTAAACAAATTTGGTTTACAGAAATCCCAAATATTACAGAACCATCAACAAAATTATATACCTATGACAAGAAAGTGTTTTTATTGACAAACATTCCGAGAGACAAAAATAAAATACAAGCATGGATGAAAGAATATTTAGCACCTAAAGAAAAATATTATATTACCTGTTCAGACGAAATGTACCCCGCAATATGCGAAGCTTATATCGAATTATATAATATCAATGGACCTAAATTAATTAGATGCCTTGGACATAAAGCATATATTATAAATAAAGAAGACAAAATTAAAATAATTAGAGACACCCACGAAAAATTTAATCACAGAGGAATCTTACCAACAGCAGCTTTACTTAAACGCACATTCTATTGGCCACTTATGGATCAAGACATTTCAGATTTTATAAAAAATTGTGAAGTATGTAATTTAGCTAAATATGACAGGATGCCACCGACAGCAAATATAAATTTAACACCAACTCCTACAAAACCTATGGAATTAATACATCTAGATACTTTTGAAATAGATAAAATGAAACATTTAACGATTATACAGGGTGTATTTAAATGGAGGGGCACAAATAATACCAGAGATTCTTTGGGTGAAAATAAGTCGATTTAACGTAACATACCCATATCCCAAGTCGCATAATAAAAAAGATACAGGGTGTCAAAGTGAAAAATAAAAAATGTTTTTTTCTTAATAATTTCTATAATTTTAGTCAGAAATGTTTCAAATTTTCAACACTGAGGTTTTTTAGTGATGGGAAAAATAATATAATAATGATTTTTGAGTGTCGAGTACGAGGCGCCCTCTGCAGGTAACGTTATGCATTGAGTATGTAGTAACTTTTTTGCCAATCCCCGTATACAGCTTTTAGTAACAAAATTTGAAATATTGGATTATTTTGAACAAAAAAGGAATACTTATTGAAAATGGCTAAAGCCAACCGTTGAGGAGATATTTTTAATTCATAAATTAGTGTTATGGATTTATACCTCCACGAATATCAAGGTTGCTTAAATAAATAAAAAATCGAGTAGGTAAATGTCATTTGATAATACTTGTAAAACTTTTTACCTGCGGCCTAGGTAGTAAATAGTTTTTGAATTGAATAAAATAACAAATTATGTATACTAATGACGAGTACAGTATGTCGATACGTTGCAAGTATTTTTTGAATGTTACAAGAACTGTGCAGCTGATGTACGATTTTATCATGCCAGATATCCAGAATATTTGAGATTCTTAAATGAACAACTTTCAATATTGCTTGAAGACGTGCCACTAGCTATCTGTGAAAACATGTGGTACGCACATGAAGGAGCTCCTACTCATTGTACATTAGCTGTTAGACAATGGTAAAATTTCATTTTTATTTTCCTGGTCGAGGGAACATGGACTAGTTTTTATGGGGCCACTTAAAAATGTTTTTTATTCCAACCCTATTGATAGTATGGAGATGCTTTGTCAAAGAATTTTTGCAGCAGCTGAGGAAGTAAAGAATGACATACATATTTTTTCAAGAGTTCCTCGTAGAATTAGACTATGCTTTCAGGAAAATGGAAATTATCTCGAAAATATCCTTTAAAAAATCTTGTTTTTTTATATTGTCAGTCAATTGTTTCTCTTAAATTATCTATTGACTTGTTAAGTGACTTGGTTTTAGTTGTTTTGCTCTTTTTTCTAATAATAATTATTAAACTAACAATAAATATGAGTATTTTGCAATATTTTTTCACCTGAACTGTTATTTCACATGAGATTTCTTTAATGCAGGGTATAAATAATTTCACATGCACAAGAAAATGTGTTTTTTAATAAAGACACCGAAAAAACAATTAAATAGAAATTATGCAACAAGTGTATTCACACATGCTAAAATAATAGGCAAAAAGAGTATAGTAAATTTAAAATAGAAAAAATAATGTTGTCTCAGTTGATTCCTGCTCCCCCTTTTGGTCGAATTTTAAAATACAGATACACAACTAATAAGTACTGTGAGACAATGCGTTCTAAATTTATTAACAAAAGTGTCTGTTTGTACCATGGTATTCGTGGAGGTATAAATCCGTAACACTAAATTATAAAATTAAAAATATGTCCTCAACGGTTGGCTTTAGCCATTTTCAATAAGTATACCTTTTTTGTTCAAAAAAGTCCAATATTTCATATTTTGCTACTAAAAGCTATATACGGGGGTTGGCAAAAAAGTTACTACAAATTCAATACATAACGTTGCCTGCAGTGGGCGCCTCGTACTCGACACTCAAAAATCATTATTATATTATTTTTCCTATCATTGAAAAACCTCTCTGTTGAAAATTTGAAACATTTCTGACTAAAATTATAGAAATTATTAAATAAAAACCATTTTTTATTTTTCACTTTGACACCCTGTATCTTTTTTATTATGCGACTTGGGATAAAGGTATGTTAGGTTAAATCGTCTTATTTTTATCCAAGGAATCTCTGGTATCATTTGTGCCCCTCCATTTAAATACACCCTGTAGACGCATTTACTAAATTTGGAATGGTATACGAAATACAAACTAAAAATGTTATCGAAATTTGCGAAGCCCTTCATACCTTTATAATGCACTACGGCGTCATGAAGAAAATCGTTACCGATGGAGGACCGGAATTTGATAACGGACTAATTAAAAATTTTACGCATTTATATAAAATCGAGCATCATATAACAACACCACAAAATCCCAAATCAAACGGATTGATAGAGAGATTTCATTCAACACTTATTGAACACTATAGAATAACAAATTTACCTGCCCTCATTTGAAGAATTCGATAAAAATTAAACAATGTGTCATAGCTTATAACAGTACCATTCACTCATCTACAAAATTTACTCCATATGAACTCTTATTAGGACAAATCAATACCGAAAATCCTTTTGCAATTAACATACAACAAAAGCAATATGAAAATTACGTAAACGAACTGAAGAAGACTACACAAGCGCAATATGAAATTGTCAAAACAAACCTAATGAAAGAAAAAGAACTCGTACATCAACAAAACCTACGGAGATGCGAAGAAAATTTACAACAATTTAGGATAGGAGATAAAGTTTATGTGAAAAATGCACAAGCCAGATCTAAAACAGCAAATCCTTTCACTGGACCTTTTGTAATACGAGAAATTAACCCCGATAAAACTTGTATTCTATTAAACAAGAAAAATAATCAAACTCGAAAAGTACAGAATTTACATAGCTATAGACAGAAACATATTAAATACGCTAGAATTAAAATTTAAGCAACTCTTTGTTAAGCAAAGAACTAAGAGAGGACTTATAAATGTATTAGGAAAAGCTGTGAAAGTAATTACAGGAAATTTAGATGCCGAAGACGGCGAATACTTCGAAGAAAAAATTAGAGCATTAGAGATTAACCAAAATAAAATTTCTCATATAAATGAAAACCACATATCTTTTATGTAAAAGGCTATCGAAACTTTTAATAAGACCGTGAATACTCTAGAACATAATGAATATGTAATAACTAGTAGAATTATACAAATCGAAGCCCACAGGAAAAATCAAGATATATATTCTTCAGAATTATCTGACCTTACACTACTACATAGTACTCATAATCAACTAATACTTGCTATGAATGAAATAATTAGAGTACTCGATGAACTTGAGACATCTATTACATTTGCAAAATTGGGAAGCTTTCATCCTATATATAATTGATCCCGAAGATTTTCAAAAAGAATTGCAACGCATAAGCGATATTTTAGAGAAGTCTAATAAATTACCATATGATATTAATAATATTCTATATTATGAACAAATAACAGAAATTAAAGCCTATATAGCCAATAATGTTATAACTTTTGTGTTAGAAATTCCTTTAGTATTTAAAGAAACATATAACATTTTCCATTTATGGGCACTGCCAGTTCCATATCATAATTCCCAAATCCAATTTCCTAATACTTTCCGATCAATTGTACAGTCTTTTTGATGAACCATGTATTTTATTAAATGACAAAAATTATTTTTGTAAAATATCTAAAACTCAAAAAGAACAAATACAAACTTGTACCAAAAATAATATAAGTTTAACTGATATTAAAATTCAAGAAATTGAAAACAATCAGTATATAATTATCTCACCTGATAAAAATGTTGCTAAGATTAATTGTAATAAGGACTTAAGAACTGAAACAATTTATGGTACTTACATTACCAAAATAGAACCTAACTGATTAATATTTGTCAAAAATTATAAAATTCAACTACATGAATCTGAAATTAAAATTAAACAATTGAATAGTTATTTGCCTGAATTAAATAATGTGCATTCTCAGAAACTTGATATTAACCTGAAACCTTTGGAATTATCACATATAAACTTAGATAAATAAATTGAATGATGAATTAAATAAGAATAAGTATGATTTATTAGAAATGAATAATGTTAATTTAAATCGTTTTAATTATTGGAACTTAATNAGAAATTAACCCCGATAAAACTTGTATTCTATTAAACAAGAAAAATAATCAAACTCGAAAAGTACAGAATTTACATAGCTATAGACAGAAACATATTAAATACGCTAGAATTAAAATTTAAGCAACTCTTTGTTAAGCAAAGAACTAAGAGAGGACTTATAAATGTATTAGGAAAAGCTGTGACAGTAATTACGGGAAATTTAGATGCCGAAGATGGCGAATATTTCGAAGAAAAAATTAGAGCATTAGAGATTAACCAAAATTAAATTTCTCATATAAATGAAAACCACATATCTTTTATGCAAAAGGCTATCGAAACTTTTAATAAGACCGTGAATACTCTAGAACATAATGAATATGTAATAACTAGTAGAATTATGCAAATCAAAGCCCACATGAAAAATCAAGATATATATTCTTCAGAATTATCTGACCTTACACTACTACATAGTACTCATAATCAATTAATACTTGCTATGAATGAAATAATTAGAGTACTCGATGAACTTGAGACATCTATTACATTTGCAAAATTGGGAAGCTTTCATCCTATACATAATTGATCCCGAAGATTTTCAAAAAGAATTGCAGCCCATAAGCGATATTTTAGAGAAGCCCAATAAATTACCATATGATATTAATAATATTTTATATTATGAACAAATAACAGAAATTAAAGCCTATATAGCCAATAATGTTATAACTTTTGTGTTAGAAATTCTCTTAGTATTTAAAGAAACATATAACATTTTCCATTTATGGGCGCTGCCAGTTATATCGTCAGATTACCAATTCCATATCATAATTCCCAAAATTCAAATTCCTAATACTTTCCGATCAATCGTACAGTCTTTTTGATGAACCATGTATTTTATTAAATGACAAAAATTATTTTTGTAAAATATCTAAAACTCAACGTATTAATAGTAATATATGTGAATTACAAAAATATTATTAAAAGAACAAATACAAAATTGTACCAAAAATAATATAAGTTTAACTGATATTAAAATTCAAGATATTGAAAACAATCAGTACATAATTATCTCACCTGATAAAGATGTTGCTAAGATTAATTGTAATAATGACTTAAGAACTGAAACAATTTATGGTACTTACATTACCAAGATAGAACCTAACTGTTTAATATTTGTCAAAAATTATAAAATTCAACTACTTGAATCTGAAATTAAAATTAAACAATTGAATACTTATTTACCTGAATTAAATAATGTACATTCTGAGAAACTTGATATTAATTTGAAACCTTTGGAATTATCACATATAAACTTAGATGATATAAATAAATTGAATGATGAATTAAATAAGAATAAGTATGATTTATTAGAAATGAATAATGTTAATATAAATCGTTTTAATTATTGGAACTTAATCATTTACATTATATTTGCTATAATTGTAACCTATCTGTTATTTCCTAGACTAAAACAGTTATTTACGAAATTGGCCTCAAGAAATATGAAGAAAGAAGAACCAATCGATACAAGAGAAACACCATTCCGCATATCCTAAAAAGGCTATTGCTCCATTTAGGCCGGGAAGAGTTACGAGCTCCGTGAACCCGCTATCTTGGAAATACGATATGATATGATAATGATTCTGTAGAATACATACTTTTGCATGAAAAAACACTTGTTCTCTAGCCACCGAGACATAAAGTCCTCTGTTTGTGAATCTTTTATAATCCTTTAAAAAAATATAAAGTTAATAAGATTTTTTAAAAATAGAGTCGTTAGCGCGAAACGCGTAACTCACATAGCTCTTGTCTATTTTTTGATACTGATTGCTGAATCAATAATTTTTGTCAAAATATTTCTCTCAAAGCTCAATTTGCAAAACATTTAGATTTTGCTTTACATTAAAATTTATTTTGACGAGTATTTAGGAGTATTCTTAGAATTAATTTGAATTAACTTAAAATCAAAGGACCGTAAAGGATAATGTTAATAAAGTAAAACTTAAAAAAATATCTGTTTCTTGTTAATAACTGAACACATTGTATCGTGTGCATGAAAGAATGTCGCTGCGCTGATGTTGGAAATTTAAAATTTCCGCTTCCCTATTTTTGTCATTAATTTTTAAACAAAGTATTTGCTCAAAACGGTACAGAGGAGCAATAAACACACAATAAAAACCGGTAGCTGAACGCAGCACTGTTATATGCTCGAAAAATTCCAACATGAATTGGTTACAATTCGTCACGAACTGAGTTTCTATTTACATTTAAAATGGACGATTGTGTTCGTATACAGAAGCAAGTTAGAGGAAAAACTGACAATGTCTCAGATTACGTAACTTATGATATATTTCAAAGATTTTACACAATTTATATCAACTTATCCCCATTCAAAGTCAATACCTGCTGGGATAAAACCATGTGACTTTAATTTTGAGGTACCACATTCAAAAGCCCCGACTTTTTAATAGAAGTAAGTTGTTCTAAATTTTAAAAACTATGTTATTCAGTTGCAAAAGCACAAGTGTGTAGTTTAATAGTATTAACAACTACCAAATCCTTGGTTGCCTGTAACCGATGATCACAGTAAAAACATTAAATCAATTCATGCTCTCGAACAGTGCATTATAGTAATAAGTATACTAAAAGTAAATAAAGTGGCGTTTCAAAAATCATCTGCGTTGTCAATCTATTTACCAATGGCAAAAACATGGCAAAAACAAAATATTGCTTAAGATATTCTTAACGACCTATATGGATTACGTAAAAAATAAGGTGATGTTCATCTATCAACAATATCAAATCGGTTTAACTGGGTCCAAGAAAGCTACTTTTGAAGTATGGGCCACTCGTTTACCATAACTATCATTGATCAAATAAAATTACTGAGTCTTAATATGTAACAAAATTCCTACTAGTTACCAGTAAATTCAAAAACTTGTAAGCTTATCTATTATACGAAGTGTCCCATTTTAATGGAAATAGTTCAATATCTTAATTACAAAAAAAAATAAAATAAAAGGTATATCTAAAAAAAACGGTAAAATAAGTTAAACGACAATATTATTGATCTACAAAACAACGATTGTAAAAACAATAACGATTTTTATTAAATAAAAGTACATAATAATGTTAGCGGTTGGTTTTAATGTGCTATGGAACTTAATCCATTAATTAAAACTCTGTATATTATAACTAAGGGAAGTTATTAATTNATGTCTCAGATTATGTAACTTATGATATATTTCAAAGATTTTACACAATTTATATCAACTTATCCCCATTCAAAGTCAATACCTGCTGGGATAAAACCATGTGACTTTAATTTTGAGGTACCACATCCAAAAGCCCCGACTTTTTAATAGAAGTAAGTTGTTCTAAATTTTAAAAACTATGTTATTCAGTTGCAAAAGCACAAGTGTGTAGTTTAATAGTATTAACAACTACCAAATACTTGGTTGCCTGTAACCGATGATCACAGTAAAAACATTAAATCATTTCATGCTCTCGAACGGTGCATTATAGTAATAAGTATACTAAAAGTAAATAAAGTGGCGTTTCAAAAATCATCTGCGTTGTCAATCTATTTACCAATGGCAAAAACATGGCAAAAACAAAATATTGCTTAAGATATTCTTAACGACCTATATGGATTACGTAAAAAATAAGGTGATGTTCATCTATCAACAATATCAAATCGGTTTAACTGGGTCCAAGAAAGCTACTTTTGAAGTATGGGCCACTCGTTTACCATAACTATCATTGATCAAATAAAATTACTGAGTCTTAATATGTAACAAAATTCCTACTAGTTACCAGTAAATTCAAAAACTTGTAAGCTTATCTATTATACGAAGTGTCCCATTTTAATGGAAATAGTTCAATATCTTAATTACAAAAAAAAATAAAATAAAAGGTATATCTTAAAAAGAAAACGATAAAATAAGTTAAACGACAATGTTATTGATCTACAAAACAACGATTGTAAAAACAAGAACGATTTTTATTAAATAAAAGTACATAATAATGTTAGCGGTTGGTTTTAATGTGCTATGGAACTTAATCCATTAATTAAAACTCTGTATATTATAACTAAGGGAAGTTATTAATTATGTAATTATCCATCATGGATTCACATATTTCCTCTTAGAACACCTCCCTAAATTCTGATACATCCTGATATAAAACTATTGATTTTCTGTTTATTTAACACACACATTCTACCATTCTAATATTACACACATCCATCAAACAAAAAATATATTAAAACAAATTTCCTCGAAAATGGACTCACACATTTAAGCTCAGCATTTGCTGCTAACAGCGTTTCTTTAAGTGAAGATTACACAGTAACAAAGGGCTGAGCAATAATTAAAGTCTAATATTATTAATAAACTTTTAAACAATATATATGTTGTCTAGGAAAATGCAGATGTTGATACAGTTTTTAGTTAATACAGCTGTTTAAAGTTCTCCGACAGATAAATTATAGGCTTAATTGAATAATTTAACTCTCCCTCTTTGAAATGATTATTTTGAAATATTTATTTAATTATTTTTTGGTTTCTTTCTTGACAAATTGCGATACGATATTTATATTTATAATTTTGTTAAAAAGAAAAATCACAAACATTGAATTCATGTTTCAAAAAACGTACCAGCGCTAACTTCTAGCTAAAAAGTTTCTAGAAATAATAATCCTTAACTCATTATTGCAAGTTCTAGTCCTTTTAATTGTTTCCTACCTATTTTCTTTGAACAGCCATTAGGTATTTTCATTTAACTGCTACATATTTGTGCTGCCCAGTCGTCGTATGTATTGTGGTTTGCCGGACTTCAGTTTTATTTTAAATGTCACTATAGCTGACTGGACTTCTTTTTGTTCCCAAGTAAAACTTGGGTGATTTTGTTTCTTGTTCTCTTATTATTGGGTTTTTACTTTATTCCTAATTACACTTCACTCTTAACCTGACTTTACTTCTGTTTTATACTCTGTTCTCTCTTGTTGTTTTCTTGTTCTCTTTTTGCTTCAGAGCTATGTTTGCCTATACATGGGCATGGGAAATTGTAACAGTTCTTAAATAGATTATTGTTATACATATTAATATCAAGGATTTTTCTAGATATTATCTAAAATTCCATATTTGCTGGAAACTTTTTATGACACATTGTATGTTGATGCGAAAATGGGTCCTTAAATCTAAAAATAGTGCTACACTTCTCAAGCTTTCTTTTGGTATACCAATCAAGTCTAATTTTTAAAGTAGCTACTTTTAAACAAAACTTACAACTATATTCCCAAATTCTTCTGTACATTGATTATGTAATTTTGGTTCCAGCTAGACGTTTCTTACTTTTTCAAATTTCTATTTTATTTTATGTTCCTGTATGTTCTAATACAATACGTATTTACATATGTATGTAGGTATACGGGTGATTCACAACTTATCCAAAAAAATTTGAGAATAGATGCAGCATGAGAAATGGAATCAATATCGTAAAAAAATTTTTTGTAAAATCTTTATAGTTTCCGAGAAAAAAAATATTATGGTACATTCAACCACAACATAGCTGGACAACTGTAGTCTCTAGCGTCATTCGCCATGTTGCCTCAGCGACTCCGAATACTGAATTCGGATTTTGCAATCGTCTTTGCGATATTTACCTGTTATCTGTGGTGTTTACAATAGGTTTTTAGTAGTTAGTGTCAAAAATGGGTAGTTAGTGTTAAAAATGGGTATTTAGTGTCAAAAATGATTTGCGTGTACTCGGAGTTGATGGATATCGTTTTAATTTATGGTGAAGCATTTGTGTTATGGTGAAACAAGACAACATTTGTGTTAGTTCGTAGAAACTGAGTACAACGGACCCAAATGTGTTTACACATTGGTGGATAAAATATTGAACAGTTGTTGTAACATCGGGTATGTCAAATGATTTTATTATTTA
>NW_019416576.1:266806-318987 GCF_000390285.2 Anoplophora glabripennis | reverse complement strand
AATCATAGAAGAACGGAGATGCGAAAAATAATTGTAAGATTCGATCGACTTACCTGTAAGGAAGATCAATCTCAATTATTTGAGCATCGTAGTTCTTCTATGATGGGGCCCACCCGCCACTCTTTTTTTTTACCCACAGTGCGATTGGTTCGGTCACAAAATGAACTGGCTGGCTATCAATAAGTAGTAACGGACTGTTACGAAACACTTTTTTCCTTTAAACCTGTGCGCGCGTCATGTATAAGGGAGACCTACCAACATGAATCATAGAAGAACTACGATGCTCAAATAATTGAGATTGATCTTCCTTACAGGTAAGTCGATCGAATCTTACAATTATTTCGGTATAAATTTCATTGAAAATATTCTACAAACAATATAATAGCTACCGAAACTTAGGAAACAAGTTATAATGAACAAATTACAGCTTAATTTCTAAGATTTCTAATCAACTGCTTCTGCGGTATTTCTGACGGTAATTTAACAAAAAGAATTTACTAGCACAACAAAACCTGAATTCTAAGTTAAGAAAATTGAATATGTCAAACATTTGTTTCTATGGACATGGATAGTGGGAAAATTTATAAAAAAGTAGGTACAAAGCGTTCAAATTTGCATTTTAAAATGAATTTTGAATATTTATATCCACTAACATTTGGCATCATACAGTATAGTCTTTCCAAGATCAATTGAACATGTATAAAAACGCCTGGCAATAAAATTTAATAAGTTTCATAGGCGTCATTAAAAAAGTTTTCCGGTAAAGGTAAAACATTATAATAATTTGTATATAATGTGTAGAAAATGTCTATTATATGTTTATTTGGCCAACAACATATTTTAATTATTTATGTCCTCAAACAATTTTATTATATTCATGGTAAATTTCGTTTTGTTCCGTATCAAAAGCTCTCCAAAATGCCATGTTGTAATAATATTAGTAAACAAAATATCCCTCTCATTTCTCCCTTTCGTAATTCTAATATGAATGATTAATAGAAGGGGCCTATAATAAATTAAAATTACCTGAATCACATCAAATTCAGCATTGTTGCACTGCAATGCTAGGCAATTTGTCAGCCACTTGTCAACAGCTGAGATTTATTGCCCAATAGCCCAGTTCGGCTGTCTGTGTACGCCGTTTGCCCGCGCGAGCATTTTTCAACTGTTCGTATATATTTCTACCACCTCCACGTTTAGTTCAACCAGACCTGTATATGGGTACGGTTAAATTAATATGGGAACAAATTTTTCAAATATTTCAATGCCGAGTTGCTGCGCCAGCGACCGAACCTGGTACATATTACCAACAATTTGGTTCTTCAATTTAGATCGGAAAGATTATACTTAATGTTGTACTGATTGAGGATCATTGTTCTTTGAAAATATCCACGAATTTCTGAATTTTCCATTCAATTTCGAATTAATTAAGTTTTAAAAAGGAAGAGAACATTGCTCCAAAATTAGATTAAAAAAACGTTGAGACATATGCTTATACAAACTGGAAAATCTGAAAGAGAAAAACTTTTTCTAGAATAGATCGTTTAATAATAACCGAAACAAATTGTTGTGTAAAATTTACACGTTGCTTCTAAACTTTCATCTTTTCTAAAAAAAAATTGAAAATTTCATATGAACAAAGGTCTTAAAATTCTGCATGTCTCAAATACAGAACAACACACTAAATACAGAAGAATGGGTGAATTCTCTAAGTTAAATTATGAGTATATTTTTACTTCGTAGTCATTGCTGGATGCAAATGAGGTCTACTGATAATAATATGCCGCCTCTTCCCCAGTTTCCGATTTTTGAGCCAATCTTTGCAATTAGAATGAAGAGTAGAGACCTATTATTACTTAATATTGAGCTTTTGGATAATTTGATTCATTTATGACAAATACTGATATATGAAGACTAGTGAAAACCTATTTTAAAATGTGAAACTTCTATACCTACGATATCAAAGACTTTTTCCTTAAAATCTGACCTTCATCACTTGCTTCAATTAAGCAGATTGGTTTTGGGCCATCCAATATATTCCTATATATACCTACCTATCCAATACAAAATTTAAGTCGTAGTTTTCTGTAATAAGTTTACAATGTCTTGTAAGTAATTTCTCAATACTATTAAAAGTCGGAACACTTTAGGTGATATTTACTTATTTTTGCACAAACTACGGATTAGAGCACCTATGTCCATAATTCAACTACTATTATTAGAGGCACATTTTCAGTTAATAATTTAGTAGGTAATGTAAGTTTTTTTATTTTCAGATCTGTTATTATGCCACATAATTTCTAATACTGTTCTTTTCCACACTGCTATCCCATAATTTGTACATATAGGCAAACAGTAATGCTGCTATTATACATGCTCATATCAACCGAATAACCAGAGCACAGAAGCAATACATTTAGGTCAGATTATAACATACATTATGTGCCGATTTATACGAGTTGTGCTTGGCCTCCTAAGTCTTCCGAGAGATAATTATTCCGCAGAACATTCGGAGTATCAGGTGTACAAAGATACCTTTAATTACGAAATTACTTAATTTACTGAACCAATGAAAAATCCACTTGGGTAAATGCCGGCAAATTGAATCGGATTGCCACAAAGAATAATGAGTAGGTGAATGGGAAAAGAAGAGAATCGAGGTAAGGGAAATACCAATTCAGAAATGTTGTTTTAGTAACACTGAATTTTCCTAAGACAAGCATTGTACAGATGGGCCTTAGTCATATTATAAGGTAAATACACCTATTATTATTAGTGAGCCCTTAAAATCGGTTAGGTTTCCAATGGCAATTGTTGTTTATGTATACAGGGTGATTCAGAATTTATCCAAAAAAAATTCTGGATGTACAGGAGATCCTTACAAATACAATTTTGTAAAGAGAAAATCAAAAAGGGTAGTTCGAAAATGATTTAAAAATACACTTCTGCACGGCACTGGAAACTGCTAAAACCTGACCTCGCCATGCGACCGGCATGGCGGTGTGATAAAAACGGACAAAAACTTTCGCAAGGAAAGAAATATGTAAATAGAATTTTATCGCACCTATTTTATATCGGCAAATTCAACTGCTTTTGCCTTTATTAATTAATAAAATTAATTTGTGTTTTTAAATAATAAAATCATTTGACATACCCGATGTTACAACAATTGTTCAAAATTTTATCCACCAATGTGTAAACACATTTGGGTCCGTTGTACTCAGTTTCTACGAACTAACACAAATGTTGTCTTGTTTCACCATAACACAATTGCTTCACCATAAATTAAAACGATATCCATCAACTGCTATACACGCAAACGATTTTTGATACTAACTACTAAAAAACTATTGTAAACACCACAAATAACAAGTAAACACTAACGCAACGACGATTGCAAAATCGGATTTCAGTATTCGGAGTCGCTGAGGCCACGTGGCTCTCCACGCGTATTGCGAATGACGCTAGAGACTACAGTTGTCCAGCTATGTAGTGGTTGAATGTTCTATAACTTCAATAAATTTTTTCTCGGAAACTATAAGGAATTGACAAAATTTTTTTTACGATAGTGACTCCATTTCTCATGCTGCATCTGTTCCCAAATTTTTTTGGATAAGTTGTGAATCACCCTGTACAGATGTATATAGAAATTTTTCAGCTTTTCCGCCTCTATCGTTTTTAAAAATGGTGACATATTGTCTTGAAAGCTGTGTATCTTTTAAAATTTTACAAAAAATTTAACTCAATAACTCCAAATTAGAGTTTTTTAAATGATAATAACAATGACGTATAATATTTCTTATAATGTTATGAAAAAAGAAATAGTATCCTCATAATTTACTTTATTATATTTTGGCAGTAATATGATTTGATATAAAACAGTTTACCTTTAGTATTTCTAGAAGTGTCATCTGAAAATGGCAAGTCTAATAAGGAACGTGGTCTTCTCTGATACAGATACCTTAGTTTTTAACAAGATGTGAAGAAAATATGTTAATATTCAATTAATCAAAAATTAATATAATGATACCAAAAAAGTATAAATTTTTCATTGTGTTATTACCTACTCAATTCTAATTTTCATAATTCTGATTATTCTGTTTTAAATGTTCAACATAAAAATTAAATTAACATTTTAATAAATTTAACTTAATACTTTAATAATGTCAACAATAACTCTATAAATAGATACGCTTTAAAGGACTATCACTATTATCTTTTCATTCATTGGTAATTGTTATTTTCTTGCGTTTTCTCTTATTTTTTTTTAACTGTTTCTTCTACAATTGAGTAACCATGTTTTTACCAAAGATATGGTTATTAAAAAAGAAACTATTAAACATTTAAAGAAGTTAAATTACTCTCAGCCAAAATTAATTTGAAAATCTTAAATTTTAAATTGCAGGTGCCTAAATTCAAATATCAAGTTATGTACGAAGTGTCAAACACAGCAAAACGTAATGAATTGATTCTGGTATAGATTGATTACACTTATTAAGTACATTATCATGTAGCTTCCCCACTGTCTCATAATTACCATGTAACAAGGGGTAGTTTACATAGGTAACTAAATGTAGTGGGAGGGCGTACACTGAACATTATGCTAATGAAATATTCGCAATTTGGAGCTTGACATATGTTATTGCAACATTTAGAGTTTCATATTTCATCTGACAATTACGCGAATTTATAAGAAAATTTCTTTATTTGAAAATTGCTTAATAAAATATAAACTGACAGACAGGCATCGAAAATATTTGTATTAGTAGACTTTAGTAACTACGGTCAATGGCAATCAGTGTCGTTTGTCTTTAGATATCTGACTGGAAAAAAAAGAAATAATTAGAAACAATTGGAAATAAAATATTATGGTCACATGCCAAACTTGCAGGGAACTGGAAGTTTTCAATATTTATCAATATTTAATAATAAAAATTCTACTTATATAACGCGTGTACCTTTTCTCTCACTATATACATATATTGACTTTTTTGTACCTACAGTTCAGATTTAATTCAAACGAATTAGGTTGATATTTTATATATTAATTCTGCTATTATTGCTATGCTATTATGCTATGATTTTTCCGGTCTTAATCTATTTTTATCTTAAAGACGGCGTTTATGGAAAAATTCGCACTTTTAATAATGCAATGATAGAACAAGAAAATCAATTTAAACTATAGAAATGTCGAAATATAAGGATTCTTTTAATTTCTCGCAACGCACTGTATATAAAATAGGTTGCCACAAATATAATTATTAAAATACAAAATATCAGGAACGATAGAACTCGATAACAACATAATTCTAAGGAGAAGTCGGTGGATACACATGTACAGCATATAACTTATTTCAAATCGTCAACTTTATACAACAATACATTATGCCAACAGATGCAAATGTCAACTACTTTACTTAAACAAGTTTTTCAAGCAACCGGCATCTCTTATATCTCAAGATACAGCTGGATTTGAATAGTCGGAATTTACAACACGCATATATCAACTAAGCTTGGAATGAATTAGAAATCCAAATAACAATCGCAGCAAGTATTTGTGTGCTTAGCATATACAGGGTCGCTGATATGTATGGAAACAGTCGATTATCTCCTAAAGATAGCTATCGAAAACTCATAAGATACAAACATTTTAGGACTTTTTAACATCTATTACAATAAAGGAAAATTAAGTAGGTACACAGGATCAGTCAAAAAGTCATGATGAAAGAAAGTTCCTTTTTCTCTAAAGAAACACCCTGTATATTATTCTAAATTTCAATTTTCGAAATTCTACATACAATTTATATAGCACATGACGTACCTAAACTTAACCGTTTTCGAGATATCGAACTCTGAAACTCATTTTCTTATAAATTATACAAATATATTTTAGTGAAAGTTTCCAGTTCGATAACAACGCCGCGTCGTTCTTTTGTCTAAGAGTGATTATCTTGACAACACATGTCAAAAATACATTTAGTGTGAGAGAAACCGAACGTATTGAAGTTTTAATGATCATGTGATATGATGATAGAAGAGGAAGTTGTGACGAAGTAGTGGATATTTTTCATGAATTGCATTCCGATCGGGAACGTATTTCTAAATCAACCGTTTCAAAAACATTGCAGCATTTTCATGAAACTGGAGGTATTAAAGGTCGACGAAAAAGTGCAAGATTAGTAAGCGTTATAAAAGAAGATTCTTTGAATTAGTTAGATATGGTGGAAAATCAAATAAATTCGACACATGGTTTTAAAGCATAACATGAGTCGATATTCCATTCAAAAGAATTGCAAACGAGAAAAATAACATCCATATAAAATTCATTTGTTACAAGAATTGAGTGAAGACGATTACGATCGTAGAATCGAGTTCTGCGAAGTTATTATGGATAAATTATACGAAAATGTTATGTTAAATGTTATCACCCACGTATTGTTTGCTGACGAATCTACTTTTTGTTTAAATGGGCATGTAAACAGACACACCTGTAGGTATTGGTCTGCCAAAATCCACATTGGTTGGAGGAACTTTATACCCAACGACCACAGAAAGTAAACGTTTCGTGTGGTATTATTGGTGGACGCTATTTTATAAACGGAAATTTGATCTCTATAACGATATTTATTACTTTTGCAAGAACATATTATTCGAGAGCTTAGACAATTATTCCCGAAAAATAACATTCCCAATATGGGCAGAACAAATATGGTTTGACATGATGGGGCTCCTCCACACTTTGGACATGTGGTACGGGCACATCTAGATGAAACTTTTCCTGATAAATGGATTAGACGCAGAGGGGCAATTGATTGGCCATCTAGGTCTCCCGATATGACCCCGCTTGACTTTTTGTCGGGTCACATAAAAAATGTAGTCTACAAAAATAAATCGCAAAATATCGAAGAGTTGCAGGAAATGATAAGGCATGAAATTTCCACTATTCCTCTCAACGCCCTTTTGGATTCATTACAAAATTTTGTTCAGCGATTTCATTACTGTCAAGAGGTAAATGGTGAACACTTTGAATACCTTATAAAATAGGATTCCAAAGAAAATATTTGTTGTTGTCTCTTTTTTATTCTCACGTAACTATTGTTTCCATAAAATTTAAAATATCCAGGACATTAATTAAAAAGTAAATTTATTTGTTCCATGCATTTCTACCAACATTGAATTATTATGCTTTCATTTTCTGTAAAAAAAAACTAATAATAAAATTAAATCATATCGATATCCTCCACCTTGTGTTATTTTCAAAATAAATATCCACAATTTGGCGCTTTTTTTATAAAATTGAGTAGTAAAAAGTTACTTTCAAAGTTCGATATCCAGAAAACGGTTAAGTTTAGGTGCATGATGTGCTATATTTGCTAATTTTGTTTACAATTTCGAGAAGAACTGAAATATGAAATAATATACAGGGTGTGTAAAGAAAAAGCAATTTTGTGTCATCTGATCCTGTATACTTAATTTTTCTTTACTGTAATAGATTTTAAAAAACCCTAAAACGTTTGGGGCTTTTGATTTTGTGATAGATTTTTTACTTTAGGAAGCAAAATTTTTTCATACAATGAGAAATATGTAAAAATATGTCTCTATTTTCAACTCCATCCGTGGGGACACTGCATAAATATGTTTACAATTTATTGACGCTTTAAAGCTAATAATGTTTACAGACGGTAAAATTTGTTCTATAAAATTATTCGTTAACGTAATTCTACCGCCTGCACGAACTCTTTAGTTACGATTACATTTACATATTAAAATTGAAGTATTCGAAAATTTAGTACACGTTCATCCAATCGTAGCAAGCGCGAATATGGAAAGAGAATAGAAGGATTATTAGCGTTAAGCCATAAACGTTCTAGTACTTTATTGACAAACTATGACAGGGATTATTAGCAGCACGCATGGTAGTAGGTAAGTAGAAACGTTGGGTATCTAATTGCTATTGGTAACTCAGATTGGATTTTAATTCGCTAATCCTATTCTACATTATAGTTTTCCCCATTCCAAACTCTGTGATTCAAATCGATGTTTAAAGCAGTAAATTATTCTTTCAAAACAGTTTACAGGTTATATCGGACTGACAAGTTTTCACAATTTAAATTCAAAGTATTTAAGTCCCAAATTTCTGCAATTCAACAGCGGTAAATCAATAATACTTATTTAATAGTCCAACAGGAGTAAACCCAACTACAGTAAAAATAATCCAAATGGGTAAAAGTTAGAATATACAACTTGAACACACATCTGGTATGAGAGATGCGCAGATAGGGGTCACAAAGACCTTAATAGCAGGGTAAGTACCTTGTGTGCAAAAATTTTACTTAGGTCTGGTAAATACCGTTAATTAGTGAATCTTTTATATTATATGGTACTAGTCTGGTAACGTTGCCAATGCGCATCTGCAGCTCGTGGACAAATAGTGACAAATGGGACATCGAATAAGTTCTCGCTGTTTTCCAACAGATGGCGCTACCAAAACTGCAATAGTGTAGTTTAAGATGGTAATGCACCTATAAAGAAGTAATGTAAGCAGGCTTGAAACTACTTTTTTTTCACAGTGTTAAACAGGTCGAATTTCGTATAGAAAAAAGACTATTTGCCGACAATTTTACTACAATAATTTCAAAAGAAATCTGTATCTCTGTTCAAATGCCAAGAACATTGGGTACCGTACGAGTCGATAGACGTTGAACGGCGTCTTTGCACCAGGAACAACAACTGCTTCAACGGCATAAAAAGAAAGGTTATACGCTACGATAATTCCAAGTACAGAAAATCGTGAGGCAACGCCAAATATCCATAGTTCCAAGCTTCTGCTCAGCATTTGGTGGGATCAGTTAGGTGTAGTTTATTATGAGCTGATTGAAACCATCACGGGATATCGATATCGACTACAATTATTGATGCGTTTGAGTCGAGCATTGAAGGAAAAACGGGCGTAGAGACACGACAAAGTGATTTTGCAGCATGACAACGCTCGGTCAAATGTTGCAAAACCAGTGAAAACCTACTTGGAAACGCTAAATAGTCCTAGCCCACCCGCCATATACTTGTTGCGATCGACACATAGTCTGGTTGAGCAACATTTCCATTCTTATGAAGAAGCCAAAAAATGGGTCGACTCTTGGATAGCCCCAAAAACATGTCGTTTTTCCGACGTGGAATTAAAATGATGAAAGAAAGATAGGAAAAAGTAGTTCCTAGCAATGGACGATACTTTCAGTGATATCTTTTTTCTATTTTTCTTTTCACAGAAAAAAACTGCGATAACTTAATCAACATCCCGTTATATTCGTCATAGTATAAGCATTTTACTCCATTCCAAACAGTGTCTGTAAGGGAAGATTGACCATTCAAGCAACTGATGCTAGGGTTTGCAAATTGTAGAAATAATTTATACTGACTTTTCGTGACAGACTAAAGTACAGTATTTTACTGAGAATATTATTAAACATTGGACTTTGTAATGGTTTTGTATAGCTGTTTACATCTTTAATCAACATTAATCTCTGTTTAATGGCGGCCCAATTCAAGAGTTCTTCATGGATTCAGCTTGTGACCTTTACTTTCAATACATTCATAAATAACACTGTAGCAGATCTCACACTCACTTACTTTACAAAACTGTAATAAATACATTTTGTCGAATTCCGGATCAAAAGCAATGCAGTGAAATTTAGATATTATTCATAACTGGAATGAAAAATAAAATTTATTTAAATGCAGCCAAGTAGAATTATGCTGACACATATGTCAATTTTTGATGGCACAAAAAACTTTTGTGAATGAATATACAGGTTGTCCCGGTACTTGATACAAAAAAGTCAAATACAGGTAGATGAAGTCAAAATAATATCAGTTCTTCATATAACTTTTTTTTTAAACGGGCCTACGTTAACAAGTTACGGGTCCTCAAAGGTGAAAATTAAAGTTATTTGTATTTACCGTGTCTAACTAAACCATTAACTTCAGCATGATGAATTTGGTTCGATAATATATGCGTAAAGCTTGTTTTTTAATGTTATAAGTGAAACTTCATTATGCCCAAAACGCCAGGGACGGGCTATGCCCAATGGTTAACAACCCAGAATTTTTGCATAGATGACGATCGCAATCTGCCTGTATCAAAAATAAGTTCCCTGAAGAATTTGCCAATGATAATACCCTTTTGATTCGACTCGGTAAAATTAACAGTTTTAGAAATATTTACGATTTTATGTTACAGTATACACCGAGCGGCGCCTCCACCATCTTTTGTTTTCAATTTGTAATTGCACTTAATTACATTCTTGTTTTGTTTTTCTATTTTGTGTTATGTGTAAAGTGTTATTTGGTTAGTGAAAATTACATTAGCAGACAGTAAGATATTCTAGGCTTTGTTTAAAAATATGTACGATTCTAACATAGTAACTATGTACAATTAAAAATTAAAAACAAAAAATGGTGGAGGCACCGCTCGATGTGCACTGTGACATAAAATTACAAATATTTCCTAAACTGTTAATTTTACCGAGATGAACCAAGAGAGTATTATTGTTGTCAAATTCTGCAGGGAACTTATTTTTGATACAGGCAGGTTGCNCTTGGGAGACCCTATTTGGAACCCAAGGAGCTGAGAGAAGTGTCAGCAAGGAAGCTTTTGGACTTTGTAAAAAGGACAAATCTACTTGCTGAATAGGACTAGTAGTGGGACGCACAATACGCCTAATTAGGCCGCAGTGCTATGGGACTTTTTTATTAAAGGACCAACCACTAGATGAAGATGAAGATGAAGATGGTTAACAACCCAGAATATTTGCATAGATGACGATCGTAATCTACCTGTATCAAAAATAAGTTCCCTGAAGAATTTGCCAACGATAATACCCTTTTGGTTCAACTCGGTAAAATTAACAGTTTTAGAAATATTTACGATTTTATGTCACAGTGCACACCGAGCGGCGCCTCCACCATTTTTTGTATTTTCACTAACCAAATGACACTTTACACGTAATACAAAATAGAAAAACAAAACAAGAATGTTAAGTAAGTTAAAAAATTATTTAAAAGAAAAAAGTATCAGAATACATTTTCAATATGGACACCTTCCACCTCCACACACATCCTAAGGCTACGAATGTTATTTGTTTGTACACGAAAAAAGGGTAATGATTTAATAGGTCCATGCGTTTTTAAGGAACGTCTGAATGGACATCGATATTTGGAGTTTTTGCAAAATAATTTGCAGCGACTATTAGACGATGTTCGATTAGACACCCGAAGAAACGTTTGGTTCATACACGATGGAGCTCCTACCCATTTCAAGATTGATGTACGAAATTATTTATCCATTGTGTTTAATAATAAATGGATTGGGAGAGAAGGCCCAATTTCATGGCCACCACGTTCTCCAGACTTTAATCCAATGGACATCTTCCCTCGGGAAGTTTAATGTACGCAACGTCAGTACAGACAAGGGATGAATTGCTACAAAGAATTAATTTCCATTGTGATAAGATTAGACATACCCCAGAAATGCTTTTTCGTGTACAAACAAATAACATTCGTAGACTTAGGAAGTGCGTGGAGATGGAAAGTGTCCATATTGAAAATGTATTTAGATAGTTTTCTTTCTTTTAAATTATTTTTTTAACTTACTTAACATTCTTGTTTTGTTTTTCTATTTCGTGTTATGTGTAAAGTGTTATTTGGTTAGTGAAAATTACATTAGCAGACAGTAAGATTTTCTAGGCTCTTGTTTAAAAATATGTACGATTCTAACATAGTAATTATGTCCAATTAAAAATTAAAAACAAAAAATGGTGGAGGCACCGCTCGATGTGCACTGTGACATAAAATTACAAATATTTCCTAAACTGTTAATTTTACCGAGTTGAACCAAGAGAGTATTATTGTTGTCAAATTTTTTCAGGAAACTTATTTTTAATACAGGCAGGTTGCGACCATCATCTATGCAAAAATTTTGAGTTGTTAACTTTTGAGCATAGCCTGTCCCTGGCGTTCTGGGCTTAATGAAGTTTCACATATAATATCAAAAACAAGCTGTACGCATGTTATCTATCACCAAATTTGAAGCATGCTGAAGTTAATGGTTTGGAGACTGTAAATAAAAATAACTTTTTAATTTTCACTTTTGAGGGCCCGTAACTAGTTTATGAATGCCCGTATGAAAAGAATTTATAGGAAGAACTGATATTATTTTGACCTCATCTATTTGTACTCGACTTTTTTGTATCAAGTACCGGGCACCCTGTATTTTCGAAATCGACGATGTTTCTTTATTATTTATACACGTAATCTTGAAATGGAAATTAAAAATAGATATCACTTCACTGGGTGAAAAATGTTGTTAATCATGTCGATTCCACACACGAAACATCACCCACAAGAACAAGAATTGTAAATTTCCACAACTTACACACTTGGACTTAACAAAACCCCAAATTAAGAGCATCAATTTCGCTGTATAATTTTTTTATAAATACTTGGATACGAAATAATTGGCTATTTTGTTTTTCCAGATAGACTGAATCGTATATCCCATTTGAATTAGTCAGGAAATGATTTCCTGGAGTTGTTACCAGTAGATCTAGTGGGAAATAGAATGCCGTTTCAGCATGATGGAGCGCCAACGCATTTTACTGGAGAGATTGGAGAGATTAGGGTATACCTCTCAGAAATAAACACGTCTGGATCGCCACATGGATCACATGGAAACATGGATCACCTGATCTAAATCCGTTGGATTTAATCTGTGGGGATGTTTGTTAATTCATATAAGGGAAAAACATTTTACCAGTGGATTCAAATTGCACTTGCCAGATTATAACCGTCGCATTTTCAGCACAGTATGATCTTTGAGCGAAATGTTGAATACTTGTAATGGTGATTTTTAACATTCTCTGTGATCATATATTTATGAAATAATTTTTTCAAAATTATTTCAATATCATATCATACAGACCCCCCCTGGTGAAGTTGACCACGAATATTTTTTAATTCTAATATATGCACTATTCTAACTACATTTCTCTAATTTCATTCAAATCAATTATGTCGTTTTGGAGTCGTTAAAAAAACAGAAAAATAAAAAATAATGCCCTGTATCTCAGAAACGAAGAACATAGATCGGAATTTATTTTTTATTTTTGAATGGAGAATTTCCGCGTAAACTACGGCACTGAAACACATTTTCAAACACTGTACAATATGGAAATTATCTATTATATTACATTTTCTGTCATGTATCTTTCTATCCATCATATTTTGTTTATTACTGTATTACTTCTACTTTCTTATTTGCTTTTAGGAAAATTAAAAAGAAATATAGGCGGAAAACTAATAACAATGTAAAGAGCTGTAATTTTTTATCATTTTACAACCTAAACATAACATTTACAGTAAATTTTGACCTCCAATTTAGCTAGCACGGAAGTTAGATTAATATGTACGCAATCAAGTCGGCACAAAATTTGCTGCCGACTTTTACATTACATTTTAATTACGTTTGGCTCAGTCTTTCCAGATGGTGGAAAATTTACGATATGCATATCCCTCACACAAATAATTCCAGACCCGCTGTAACAAATACTGTTCAGTGTGGTATTAATTTCCGTCGCATTTCAAAGGTTCGGTTTGGAACTGCCAATGAACAGAATGAACATTTGACACCAGGCTTGCAATAAATCCTATCCAAAGGAGACTAAATATTTGGTTTATGTTCGTTAAATAAGGCTAGTGTTATGTCAACAATTATTTCATTGCTTTTTTTTACTACAGCTGCTGAACTGAAGATATGGAATTTATAGTAAACATACAACAGAATAGGATAGTTTCGCTTTAATGTGTCCATACAGTATGGTGCAAATGAAAGGAATAAATTCTTTATTTCGTAAATCGGTGAAAGGTCTTGTAATTCTCTACTGAACCATAACAATAAGTTTAGAGAATAGAATTTCCAATAGTGAAAAAGAAAAAAAAAATTCTAAAATAACAATTAAAATCATTATTTCAATAATATAAACTATTGTTCCTACGAGGTTTTAAGTTTCTTGGTCAAAAAATCTAATAAATTTTTACCGATCCAAAAGTAAATGAGATAAAGACCGCTACTGGGAATGAAACACAAATACAATTGAAATTTTAATAATGACAAAGGTCAACATTTGATCTAAGAATAATCACCGGACCTGACCTGGGTACTTGTAGGTTTTTTGGATCGCTGATGTCGAATCCGAGGTTGGCTAAGCTCCATCACGTCAGGTTCAAGGCCATTTGAAGGTCAAATGGCAAAAAATCGTCTAAAAAATCTGAAAAAATTCATACGTACGTTTTTGGGGTAGCCGAGTTCAAAGCCGCTGCTATTTTTACCATTCAAAGACATCTAAAGGTCGTATCAAGGTCATTTGGAGGTCAAATCGAGAAATATGGTCTAAAAAATCTGAGAAAATTTATACGTATGTTTTTGGAGTAGCTGAGTTAAAATCCGCTGTCAGTTTCACCCCTGAAGGACATCTGAAGGTCATATGAAGGTCATATCAAGGTCATTTGAAGGTCTAATCGAGAAAATCGGTCTAAAAAATCTGAAAAAATTTATACGTATATTTTTTTGCTAGCTGAGTTCAAAGCCGCTGTTATTTTCACCATTTAAGTACATCTAAATATCGTATCAAGGTCATTTGTAGGTCAAATCGAGAAAATCGGTATAAAAAATCTGAAAAAATGTATACGTATGTATACGACTCCTGACCGAATGAGGCGAAAACATAAAGGAGGCTAGCCAGTTAAGGCAATTTTCCGGTCAGTTAGGTAGAAATATAAGCGTGTCCAGCCAATTAAGGCAAGACGAGTGAATGTCCTAGCCAGTTAAGGCATGAACAAGAATGTGTCCTGTCAGTTAAGGCAAGACGAGTGAATGTTCCGACCACTTAAGGCAGGAAAAAGAGTGTGTCCAGCCACTTAAAACAAGACGACTGAAAGTCCCGGCCAGTTAAGGCAATAACATAAGCGCGTCCAGACAGTTAAGTCAAGACGACTAAATGACCCGGCCAGTTAAGGCAAGAACAGTAACGTGCCCAGCCATTAAGGTGAGACTTTCACCCCATTTACACCTTACTGCTTTTAAAATTGTTTTCAATAAATGAATCTCCTTGTTTAGCATACAAATTAATCGTCAGCTTTGAATCGTTTACGTTTAGTTTCAAACGATCTTCTAATTGATTTTCTTTTATGTTCTACGTTTGTTTCTTTTTAAACACCAGCAATAGTCGGCCAACATATTCTTTCCCCAAACACCCTGATATCTTTTCTCAAAGTCACTCAGGTCCTGATGCATTCTTTCACCTTGTTCGTCACTGAATGCCCCTAGATTTTCTGGAAACATACTAATAATATATAACATACTAATTTTTGGAAATTGTTTACCATTGTTGTAACAATATTTTTGTAGTTGGGGCTTTATTATTGCCTAAAAACTTTTTCGTGACTTCCATACATTTTTTCAGATTTTTTATACCGATTTTCTCGATTAGACCTTCAAATGACCTTAATATAACCTTCAGATGTCCTTCAGGGGTGAAACTGACAGCGGATTTTAACTCAGCTACTCCAAAAACATACGTATAAATTTTCTCAGATTTTTTAGACCATATTTCTCGATTTGACCTCCAAACCACCTTGATACGACCTTTAGATGTCTTTGAATGGTAAAAATAGCAGCGGCTTTGAACTCGGCTACCCCAAAAACATACGTATGAATTTTTTCAGATTTTTTAGACCATTTTTGGCCATTTGACCTTCAAATGACCTTGAACCTGACGTGATGGAGCTTAGCCAACCTCGGATTCGGAATCAGCGATCCAAAAAACCTATAAGTACCCTGGTCGGATCTGGTGAATATTCTTAGATCACATGTTGACCTGTGTGATTGGTTGTGGAACCAAACCTTGTACATTATTTAAGACCAACCGAGAACAATAGGTAAAATTTAAAAAAAGTTTAGAGAAGCAGGTCATGTAAAGGCAGTGCAAAACAAATACCCGAAAATAAGAAACTAAATTGTAACAAAAGCCAGAACGCTTGATAGTTTATTTGTTAGTTCTCGGAACGGATGGGTCAGCTCAGACAGTAAGAATATTTCAGTCAACAATAATTATTGAAGAGTTAAGGGTTTTTTCAAGTAGGTTTAGCGTCGCCATAAAGTCGTCATCGAGAGTAACAAATTTGCAAGCCGTCCTTCGGAGAAGGCCTCATGAAATTTAGCAATGAGTTTGAACAAGTCGAGGCCGTGTGTTTTGCATCTGGCTTGGCCCATGATGAAGAGAAAAATCGATATTTCTAATAACGCGCAAAGTACATTCGGAGAGACGTAGGAATTCCAAGATATTTAAATAAGTTGTTAGAATGTTGAGGAAAATAATAATAGATCAAGTAGCTGGTTTTTAGGCGGATTCTTCAAGCTATAAGAATAGATTAAAGGAGATTGACTAATCCGTCTTGTATTGCTACACGGAGTCACCAGAGGAAGGGCTGGGGTTATTTGTAAGTCCAATTAGTCACAGAATTATTTATATAAATGTAAGTCCAGTCAATTAGATAAGTATTAACATGGTATAGTTCTGCCAAAGCGACCCGATAATCAGAGAAAATAAGATAAGAAAATAAACTTCTGGACCCAAGAAACGGGCGCGTCAAAGCGAAGTGTCGAATTCAGGAGAGAAAAGCACCAAGCTCCAGAAATGGATTCTACACCTCAAAATAAGAAAAAACTCAAATGCTGTTATGCGATTTTCATTTGTTTTCAAGTTATGACGTACATTTCAATAAAAAAATTTATTGATATTCCATTAGTCATAGCGTTCTTTGATTAAATGTTTAAAAACACCACCATTTTTTACACTAAACACTTTCTTTCTGCTTCGTCTATGAAGGACGTCTGTAGCTCTACTGATTGCTGCATGACTTTCTTTAATAAGTGCTGCAATATTGATAATACATCGAATTAGTAATCAAATGTTAAACTATTGCAACATAAAACGATACTGACAGATATCCTACTTTTGAACTTGGAACATGACATACTCTGATTTCAAATTTTAAAATTTGTAATTACGCTACAACTTAAAAACAAATGAAAATCGCATAACAATATTTGAGTTTTTTCTTATTATTTTGACGTATAGAATCCATTCCTGGAGTTTAGGCGATCCTCCCGATTCACCCTGTACATCATTGAAAAAAAGAGATGATTCAAAAAAGCATATAGTGTTCCATTCAAAGAAAAGTTTGATTTATATATCGCAAACATTCAATTATTTATTTATATGTACATCTCTGACATCGTAAGAAAATCTTCTACAATTTTGAATTCTGCCATTTTTTAATAATTAGAAAAGCAAAAAAATAAGGGGTAGAATATTATATGAATGTCCCTGAACATAATGAGTTACAAAGTTTCAGTTATAAAAACTATTCTATAGCAGGACTTTTATGAACATTCAAATCAACCCACAAAGTCTATGGAGAGATACTTCAAATTTTAAAATTATGTATCCTGTGTATAATACTCCTAGTAGTCTTCTTTTTTAAATGCGAATTTTTTTAATTGACAGACGGAAAGCTGCATTATTCTTTATTTCCGCTTTAATTAAACGCCCACTCATTATGCTTTGGTAAAATATAAAGTTGAGTGATATATGAAAAATGTTTAATCCATTTCTTGTTCATTCAGCACTCATTCATTAAAAATATTCCATAAAAATGATGCAATGAACAGGGTTTTTAATGCGGGACGGAATAAAAATGTAAAATGAAATTTCGCTGATATTGAATTTCATGTAAAAATAAAAGATAATATTAAAAAGCATAGAATTTCTAATTAAACTAACTGTAACTTAGTAACTTATTCAACTATCAAAAAATGTGTATACAGGGTGATTCATTAATAATAAGAAAGTAGAAAGCTGAAGATACTACACGTGAAATGGTGACCATTGGCGCAAACATGCCTTATCCGAAAATTGATAGTTTCGGAAATACAGGGTGGTGAAAGTTAAAATTTTACATCGTTTTTTGCGATTTTTCTGAAAATATGTAGATTAGGAACTTGAATATTTGTGAAACTATATTTTTTAGGCGACGAATAAGATGCGTGTTGTATTTTAGCATTGCTCATAGAAGGCGCCACTTACGACCAATTTTACCCAAAATTTAGTTAATAACTTTTTACCCTGTATATTTAACATGAAACTTGATTCAAAACCTGATTTGTTTATTGAACAAAACGCAATAAAACCAAGATAGTTTATTGGACATTTATATGTCCTGTAAATTATAACCAAATTGTTAAACATCAGTCCAAAGGATTAGTTTTCTAAACAATATTTCTTTAACCTTAAATACTGAAACGATCATGAGTTGATCAAAAACTCTTCTTTATTTATCTCTCTCATTTTGGTTTACCAGAAAATTATCTAATAAGCGCTGATCTAGAACATTCTTTATTTTGGATAATATTGAGCGAGATTAGTCATACAACATCAAGCATTAAATTCAAAGCAATTTATCCAGTTAAACAAATTTATGTTTTATTTATTTAATTCCTTCTGCGATACAAGTAAATTTTTTATTGATACACGATATTACATTATTAGCAGAAATTGGTCTGTTCTTAAAAGTATATTTAAAGTTTGTATTTGGATTTGGGAAGGAGATCAAGCCTAATAGTTGTTCAACCTGTAACCTTGAGTCCGTTCTCTGTATAGTCTTTCCGAAGTCAGTTGAACATGCAAAAAAAGTCTGGTAATAAAATTTAATCAGTTCATAGGCGCCCCTAAAAAAATTTTCTGCTAAAGGTAAAAAATTATAATAATTTGTATATAATGTGTAGAAAATTTCTATTATATGTTCATTTGGCCAACAACATATTTTAATTATTTATGTCCTCAAACAATTTTATTATATTGGTGGTAAATTTCGTTTTGTTCCGTTTCAAAAGGTCTCCAAAATGCCATGTTGTGATAATATTAGTAAACAAAATATCCCTCTTATTTCTCCCTTTCGCAATTGTAATATGAATGATTGATAGAAGGTGCCTATAATAAATTAAAATTACCTGAATCACACCAAATTCCGCATTGCTGCACTGCACTGCTGGGAAATTTATCAACCACTTGTCATCTGCGGTGATTTATTGCCCAGTAGCCCAATACAACTGTAATAGTTTTTCTTTGCCCGCGCTCGCATTCTTCAACTGAGCGTATACATTTCTATCGCCTCCACGTTTAGTTCGACCAGACCTGTATATGGGTATGACTAAATAAATATTGGAACAAGTTTTTCAAATATTTCAATGCCGAGTTGCTGCGTAAGCGACCGAACCTGGTACATACTATCAAACTGTTGGTTCTTCAATTGATATCGGAAATACTATACACTACTCGGGTATCGTTGAGGTGTACGGGCGTTACAGCTGGAGACTATCGCTCTTACACTACTATGATACGTTAGACGTATTTAGACTATTTATCGTAATAATTTTTACTTCAATAATTGTATATATCGAATTTATACAATTATACCGTTAGTGTTGAAGTTGTACAAACAATGCAAAACAAAATTGAATGTAAAGCTAAAAGATAAACCCACTTCCTCGTGTAAGCAATTTTTGATTTAACCCTTTATTTTTAAGTAAATAAATTGTAAATATGGCAATTTCTTACACAGTTTATTCTTAAAATTTAAACAAAATTAATTTTGAAAAACAATTACACAACAGCCTTAGGATACAACTTTGTCTTTCGATTGTTGCTTTATTTGGGACGCTATGTTTATTCCTTTTCCAAATAAGTGTTATGGACCAAGCGCAAAATATTGGTCTATTCATGCCCTTACTCTTAATAAATTGGTCACTAAAACGAGAGAATCCAGGCTTCTCAATCGAGTCTCTGTATTAAATCTTTATTATATAACTGTAACTCTCCGCCAGCTAGAGTATCCTTAAGGGATACAACACAGTGACAAATACAGTATATTTTAGATTCGTTTTTTTTAATCATTTTTCGCTTTCCACCTACAGGGAACAGGGGGAGTTAAAGAAACTATTTGCTTTCTTTACTTTTGTGTAGGCTGTCCCCCCAAGTTATTTTCAGTCGTCATATTTTCCTTTAGTATCAACTGGTTGGTTACTATCTGCTGAAATCAGCGGTAAGAGTGAACAATGACCTTTCGCCTCCGCTAAAAAAGCTGCCGCTTGCCATCTAAGGAAATTACGTTATATGCGGTTTTCGCCATTTAATTTCTCGAAAATCAAGACAGCTTAATTTCTTTTGTCTATTTTCTTGGGAGATACAAGTAACCCGTCAATAATTTCGTATAATTTGCCGCTGTGTTTCAGATAAAAGATATGCTTATAAGTTTGTAACTCATATTATTGTCGGTTCGAGGTTGTTCAAATATTGGAATTATTGATACATCTACACAATATGTCCACGAATGGAGTTGGGTTGGGAGAGGGATTTTTTTAATTTTTCATATCATGGATACAATTTCTTGTAGAATAATTTGGTTTGTATTCAACTGTTAAAAAAATATATTTTTAAGTAACCAAGCACATGCAGAATGTTCTTTCATAATTAGAAATATAGTAGCTGGTTCTATTCATTGAATGCAGTCACATATACTAGTTAAGAAATATACAGGGTGATTTTGAATAGAGTAGCACAAACGATACCAGTGCATCTAGATGGAAAAATAAGGCGAATGAACTAAATATACCTTAGACAAAAGTTGCACTCCTGAGGAATTATAGGGTCTTGAATGTTTTAGAGCCAACCAATATCTCCTTCAATTTATCTTGAACGATGCGGCGTAAATCATTTATATTTGGTACAGACATTTGTCCAGTGCGGACACATACTTTCTGTTAATATTGTTTATATATATATCCACCAGAGGCGCTGCTGTCGACTACATGCAACATATTACTCCTAAGAATTTTTCACCCTGTATGAAAATACATATCTTATTTACATTTTCGGACGTAACTAAAAACAAAAATTTTTTCTCTTTTACATTTTTTCGATAAACGCGATAGTTTTTTTTAGATAATTTACGAAAAACAAACTTCGGAAATTTTACAGCGCCAATGGTTGCAGTAACAAACACATCAACACACCATTCTGTAATAGCAAAAAAACCGCCTTTCTCGTAAAGTAATTTTAATAAATTTATTTAGGAGTATTCTTTATGTAACAAATAAAATTATTTTAAGTGTCTAATTTAAGTAATAATATCTAATTTAATACTACCTACTGTAATCTCGAATGTAATAATATACAACATAACGTTATTTTAAAGTAAAAATTTTATAAAGAATATTTTGAAAATAGTTCCCACTTTCTTTTGAACACAATCTAACACGATTTGTTTGAGGATTTCCTGCTTAAATTGATAAGTATGGGAATACTTCGCCATCATCATAGTTGCTCCTGGTAAATCGGAAACAAATTTGCTGAGTAAACAATTTGCTATTTTTGTGTTGATGTATGTCATAAAAATTGTGCTGCCGCAACAAGATTGTACCATGAGAGATATCCAAATCGCCGGGTTCCCCACAGGCAAACTTTTTCAGCTGTGGAAAGAAGGTTGCGAGAAACTGGCCAAATTCAACCTAAGCCTGAGGGTAATGGACAAAGACGGTATATCAGAAATGTAAACCTTGAAGAAGCTATACTTATCAATTTGGAAGAAAATCCTCAAACAAGTACAAGAAGACTGGCTACACAGTACAACGTTTCGCAAAGCCTTGTTTGGAGCTTGATTCATGATAACCTTTTACGCCCTTTTCACCATCAGCCGGTTCAAGAATTAACTGCAAATGATTTACCTGCAAGGATTGTTTTTTGCCAGTGGTATCTTAACATGTCCAGATACGACTTAAATTTTTTATCTCATATTTTGTTCACCGCTGAGGCATGTTTTCAAAGACATGGCTTAATTAACCATCGTAATAGTCATACATGGTCTGATGAAAACCCCCATGAAGTATGTCCATCAAGATTTCTGCACAATTTTAGTGTAAATGTACAGGTATGGTCAGGAATTGTTGGAAATGCTCTAATAGGTCCATTTATTCTTCCCCGTCGACTGACAGCTCTTGAATATCTTCGATTTTTATATGAAAATCTCCCAATATTATTGTAGGATATACCACTAGGTGTACGACAAGTTATGTGGTACATGCATGACGGGGCTCCGGCACATAGTACCTTAGTTGTCAGGCAATGGTTGAATTTAAATTTTCCGGGACGTTGGTTAGGTCGTGGTGTCGATGCACCCGTTAGTTGGCCTGCCCGTTCATCGGACATTACCCCACTTGATTATTTCTTATGGGGACAACTGAAAAGTCTTGTTTATGCTACTCCTGTTAATACTGTTGAAGAATTGCGTCAAAAAATCTTTCTGACGATATTCGTAACAACCCAGAAATATTTGCAAGAGTACGTCATAATTTTAATCGTCGTGTTAGATTGTGTTTACAGAAAAATGGGAACTACTTTGAAAATATTCTTTAGAAACTTTTTACTTTAAAATAACGTTATGTTCCTTAGTATTACATTCGAGATTACAGTAGGTAGTTTTAAATTAAAATTTATTATTTAAATTAGACACTTAAAATAACTTGATTTGTTACATAACGAATACTTACTGTTCCTTCAAAATAAATTTATTAAAATTACTTTACCAGAAAAGCGTTTTCCTTTAGCTATTAATGAGTGGTGTGTTGATGTTTTTGTATTACTGCAACCTGACTGCAACCATTGGCGCTGTAAAATTTCCGAAGTTTGTTTTTCGTAAATTATCTAAAAAAACTATCGCGTTTATCGAAAAAATGCAAGAGAAAAAAAATGTTTGTTTTTAGTTGTTACGTCCGAAAATGTAAATAAGATATGTATTTTCATACAGGGTGAAAAATTCTTTGGAGTAATATGTTGCATGTAGTCGACAGCAGCGCCTCTGGTGGATATATTTAAACAATATTAATAGAAAGTATGTGTCCGCACTGGACAAATGTCTGTACCAAATATAAATGATTTACGCCACATCGTTCAAGATAAATTGAAGGAAATATTGGTTGGCTCTACAACATTCAAGACCCTGTAATGCCTCAGGAGTGCAACCTTTGTCCAAGGTATATTTAGTTCATTCGCCTTATTTTTTTATCTAGATGCACTGGTAGCGTTTGTGCTATTCTGTGTCTATTCAAAATCACCCTGTATAAATAGCTATCATTTTCTAAAACTTATTATGTACAGAACGTCCCCAGAAATGATGATGATTGTAACTTATTTTTAGTTTGTAAATGAAGCAGGCTTGACCTGACATGTGAGGAGTAACAACATACTTTTTGTTAGATAAAGTACCTTTTTCGTAAAAGACATGAAAACAGAAAGAAAAGACCACGCACCCAATATATGGGATTTTGGTTCCCCGTCGAATTGGTTGCAACCAATTTTTTTCGATAGTATTTGACCTTCTGATAAAAAATTCTCACGGGCACAACGCCCAAAAAAGCCTCCTAGAAGGTCTGGCAGTTAACGAGAATTTGGATATATGAAAGATATGTTATTTCGCACAAGCTGTATCACCACATACTTGATTATGGTAAACAAGGGTATTTGGGGGGCGCTGATTACAAATCCAAGGTCAGCTAACCTACATCATGTCAGATTCAAGGTCATCTCAAGGTCAAACTGTGAAAAAACCATTAGGAAAATGTGAAACAGTAGGTACATAGGTTTTTGAGGTCACTGTATACGAATATCGGGTTCGCTTAAGCCATAGACCTTATAAATTACTGGACTCGCCCAACTGTCATTTTCCCTATATAAACGGCAATCGCTCGGACGTGTGCGAGAGAGATGGAGCTAGTAAGGGCTTAAGCTTCGTTCACATAATTTCGATTGCAGCGCGCTACATTTAATTCAACCAATCAGTTATCGATTCCTTACCTCTTTTTTCTGTTGGGCCGTATTCAAAGACTATAAAAATAATATAGAGTCTAAAAGACAAAAAATTTTCATTTTTTTCTAGTAGTGTACGTATGTAAAAGGGTTTATTATATTACTGTCCTAATTACAGTACAATATTTGAATTGTTTTAGTTATAATATTCCAAATAGTTTTTATAATGTCTTATTTATGTATTTCTCCATTTATTTTCCTCATATCGTAAACTCGATCGGTTAATATTACTGCAAGCTCTTCTGACGTAGTTGTTTCAAATATTTCATATTTTCTTGCTTTGCAGAACTGTATAAATTGAAACTATGTCGATGCTTTCTTTGTTCAACATATTATTTGAAGAGAATTTTTGTTTGAGCACATTATAAGTACATTTCAGTTAAAACTTTTTCTTTATATTCGGTTTGATGTTAAAAAATAATTTGAATAGCAACATATTTAAAGCGGCAAAATGTTGACGTTAAAATGACATTTTATTTTGAGGATGGGGGAAATAATATAATCTAATAAGCTATCATCAGAGACAACTGTACTTGGTCGTTATTTTCAGAAAGATGCGAAAAGTATAAACATGTTGGTATCATCATAACTTCTTTCCTACCTATGAATTTTAATTTTTTCTCCACTTAAAACGTCTCTTTACCCAATTTATCGCAGAACACGATTACACCATATTTAGTTTTTACGAATATTTCACATCACTAACTAAATCGCACAAAAATTCAAGAAATCTATCAATAATGTCAATACATGACATTTACTTCAAAGTTTATTTACGGCATTTTGTAATGGTATACCCGTATACCATCCTTTGTTTTACCGGTATTTGCCTCAACTAGCTTCATCTGCCTTGCAAACATCAGCGCGATTGACCTCTCTTTCTAGGGCCAGTCCATAGTTTACTAGGTCTGTGGCTTAAGCCTACAAGATCATTTAGAGGTTATTCTAAGTCATTTCAAGACAAAACTGACAATGATTAAGCTCACCTCAGAATTGAATTCAGCTTTGCCTTAATTGGCCGGATTCTAGCCTTGCCTTAACTGGCCGGGCTTCAACCTTGTCTTAATTGGCCGGGCCCCTCCATCCTAAGTCGACACCGGGAAAAAAATTCTCATTAACTGGTTAGAGTCTAGCCTTCACTGACCTTCTCATAAAGTTCAATGTCAGTGTAAAAGTCAGATTCAAAATCAGCCTTTCAAGTATATAACAATTTACCGTGCTATTCTTAATAATAGGTTTTTTCTCATCTTGTCCTTTAGATGACTTAAAAATGACCGCTAAGTGACCTTGTAAGCTTAAGCGAACCCGATATTCGTATTCAGTGACCTCAAAATTCTATGTACCTACCGTTTCACATTTTTCTAATGGTTTTTTTCACAATTTGACCTTGAGATGATCTTGAATCTGACATTATGGAGGTTAGCTGACCTTGGATTTGTAATCAGCGCCTCCAAATACCCTTGTTCACCATAATCAAGTATTGTGATACAGTCTGTGCGAAATAACATATCTCTCATGTTGAGGACAAAATAATGTGTTTTAATGTGTTTTGTAACTGATAGCGTATTACTGAGTTATACGGATACAACTAGATTATACTTCTAAACATTTTTTAATAATGTACATCCTGTATACGTAAGCTCACTTACAAATGTATTGTAGTACATTTAAACTCAAGCTCAACTTTTTAACAAATATATTTTTCCAAATAACAAACAAAAACATGCCATTTCGCAACTTCAACCCCAATCCAAAAACTGTACTAACTCTCACTTAGATTCTTCTACACTTTTGGAAAATATAATATCACTAAACATTTTTGTAATGACGAAAATACAAGAAACAACAACTTATGGAGGTATTTTTATCAAATTGATTTTATTATTATTTTGTGATATAATGGCTATAATTTTTAAACCATGCAGTCATTCTATATGCATATCGATCTATGTCGATAAGGTTGTATATCCCCCACCCCACATATTAGGTACGTGCAAAAAAGTAAATTGACCTAAAATCAAGAGACAAAGGTGAAACGTAGGAAATAATTTTCCTTATCTCCCCCACATGGTGTTCGTGATTTCGTTTTAAAATCTAAAATTCCGGAAACCCGTTCTACTTAATATACGTTTATTACATAGGGACATATATTTAACCAAAAAACAGATAGTAGGTTATAAAATGTATTTTTTTCTGTCCTTCACATTTGCAATGTTGAGAAAAATGGGAGTATTTTTATTAAATTAAACACCATAAAACGTGAGATTTAACTAGGTTCTCTAACTAAATTAAAATACACAATTTTACATTAAACACGCGCACACACTTTGAATTGTACCTACATATTTCCAGCGGTTTTTATACACAAAAAATGGAAATGAAATATACAATTGTGGAAATATACGAATTATAGTGTGAATTTATACTGATCCGTTTTAGCTTAACCAATCATATTATTCACGTGATATTACATCCGGTGCTGCTACCACATGTAGATGACTCTGCTAGTACTCAATGGTAAGTTTGTCAGGTATAGTACTCGTATAAATGTAATGTAATTTTGTGTAAATCCCAAATTTAGGAAACATTTTACATACAGATATGAGGACCTGTAGCTTAATATTTAAATTTATTTAACTTATGGTTTTATATACAGGGTGTCCCAGCGTCAACGTACAAAAATTTACCAGGGAGTAAACCCAACCAGAATAAGATTAAAATCCTTATAAAATATTTATCTGCGATGCACTCCCACTGAGTTACGGGGTGTTTAAAAAAAATTATAGCAACTTTTTTATTATAATTACTCAAAAACCCTTTCAGGGATTTAAGTAATTTTTGCGTGAAGTGTACTAAAGGTCATTAAAACTACATGGTGCAAATGTCGATCTGACGCCAGGGGCGGCCTAGACCAACTTGTCCTCAAGGTTATGTCTTCATAACTTTTGCATATCCTAGTTTTATGTAATTTGATTAAGTTTTCCTGTATCTGCAATCGATTCTGACCAAAAAATGTGGTCTTGTTTAATAGCTCAAAAATGAACCGTTTTCAAGAAAATTGAGTCTAAAGTATCATCTGCATTAATTCGTAGAAAAATGCATGTAAAGATTTTATTTGTTGTTATCTAGTAGGTACCTGTCATTATAAAAAACAAAGTTGTTTACAAGCGTACATGTCAAAATAAATTGCAGTACTCGAAGTTATGAGAAATTAAGTTTACAAAACAACAATTATGAAATTTTCAACAACGAATATGCCAATATGATATTTGTTTATGGTTTCTGTGATGGAAATTCATTGGTGGCTTCACGAGAGTATCTACGCAGGTTTCCACAAGTTTTCCAAAGAGTCCGTGAGACCGGGAGTGTCCAAAATAAGAGGTAATTTGGAAAATGCAAATATTTGTCCCAAAATTTAAGTAAAATATAATTTTGATAGAAAACACTGGTCTGTAATTAAAAATTGTAATTTATTTAATTGTTCATAAAATATAGACTGTATACGGAATAGAATGCCAGGTAAATGGCTTTGGCGGCTTTGCTGGCTCATACGCAATTTTTTCTTGAAATTTTCCATCACGGTTTTGCGTATATGCGGCCGAGTATCGTTGATACAGCGCTCAATTTCCTCCTTCAAAGCCTGGAATGGGTGTGGGATTGTTGGCATACACCTTAGACATAAAAAACCCAAAGAAAAAAGTCCAACATCGTTAAGGGCGCCATATTCTTTAAATAGTGTTTTCCACAATGACAAATAGTTTCAAACATTTAATAACTGAATAATCTAAAGCTTATCAAATAGTAGGAATGTTATGTCATGCCATCTGGGTATTTTCAAAGACGCCGCAACCATCAAGGTTTTAGGTACTGAAATCTACGAAAATACTAACTTTTTTACATACAACTCCACATGTAAATATTCTTAAAACATTTACTTTCTTAGTCCTGCATATAAAATTGTTTACTTTTATTTATAAGTACGTGAAAATAATTCTTAAAATGTGGGGTTAGGATAACAGCAAACGCATGTTTTACAAACGCTTTTTTTTAGTTACTATTTTATTTGAGTAAATTTAAATAGTAACAATGAATAAACAGAACATCAAGGATTTTATTTTTGAGCTTACTTTTGTTCTATACGTTTTACTTTTCAAGATTTCAGTACCTAAAAACGCCAGAAATTTGACTATTTCTCGGCCAGGGATATGGCCACCTTAAATCACATGATCTAGGTGGCCAATTCTGATCGACTCACTCGTGGATTTTCTGAACCCCAAATGCGACAATTTTGTTGATTAACGACGTGACCAAGATGAAAATGAGCCTCATCGCTGAAAATGATGATGATTTGTCTGAAAAATAAGCATCCACTGCTTGTTCCATAATTCATTCAACTCTCTTCGCTCTGCTTGGGCAGTCACTTGAACTTTGTAGGCATGAAGATGTAAATCTTTTCTGAGAACACGCTGTAGAGAGATTCTCGAAATGTCCAATTCCTGACCACGGTGCCGAATTGATATTCCTAGACTCTCAGCAACACTCTCACGAACTGCTTCGACGTTTTGTGTTGAACAACTTGTTGAAGGATGGTCAGAGTATTTAAGATCACTAATTGATCCTTGAATTTTCCAATTAATCTCTTTACAGATGATGAAGTTAAATTACAATTCCGACCATATTTTGTACGAAAATTCCGAACTGTAACTGCCAAACCTTCATTATTTTTTTAAATATTCCTCAGCAATGGAAACGCGTTGTTCTTTCGCGTAACTTTCCATTTTTAATAACATAACGCTAAACTGTCAGCTGTCACGCTGTCTTTTTTTTCGTTGGCAACACTTTACCACACAAATGGCGCAAAATTCAAAACTTGCGTGGATTTTGGGACACCCAATAGAAGAAAGTATTGTTTCAGACAAGTGATCATCATGTACATGTATGTATGTGTGTGTATGTATGTGTACATCATTTACTTAATTATTCCTCATAGTTAGACGAAGACTTCGAAACATAATTCAAGTTTCATGCGGTTTTAGATAGTATTAAAACGAATTTCATAAAAGAATTATTTTGAAATTTATTTATTTACTTGTCTTTATGTGCAACTGGATGATTTATATTTTGATTGAGTGCAAATAGATTGAAGTGTGGTGGAGCATCAGTGCATATACCACTTAATTTCTTTGCCTTAGTGGACCTTTTCCTAATAGTTCAGATAGAACGTACCCTAAATAAGTATAGGTGTGAAGAAAACAAGGCCCAATTAGGTGGTCACCAACGATTTCATCCCTGTTGTCAGAAAACTGTTCTTGGAAATTATTTTTTATCATAGTTGTGGATTACTTTTAGCCCATACGTGATTGTTATGGAGATTCATTATTGCATTACGCGAAAAAAGAAGCTTCATCTGTAAACACCACCATCCTTAAAACTGAATTTTCTACAATTTTATTCAGTAAAGAATTACAACACGCTTTTTCTCTGAGACAAATCCCTATGTAATAAAGCTTGCAAATTCAATTAGCAAATATTAATAAAACAAATTATTTACAAAATTCCTATAAAAAAGTCCCTGTAGTATATGTATGTATTTTTAGGACTGCCTATATCTCCCTTGTTATCCATTTTCGGAAAAAATTGTAAATAATCCCTTGTTGTTTATGCACTATACACCCTGAAAATATCCGGAGACAATTTAGGAATACCTGTTTGTATTATTTCATAAAATTCAACATTTTCAACAATATAGTAACTAAATTATTTATAGTGTCTAATGATTGGGGAGATAACAGGATTAAATTTTGTATTATATCTATGTTCGTTTTATACAATTTAATCAATCAGTACTATAACGAACTTCCTAAATATAACTTTCTGAGTAATAAAAAAACAGAGTGAAACATTTGAATTACAATTTTATTAAGATCGGCATATCAGATAACAACCTTTAGGAAATTATATTT
The DNA here is from genome assembly GCF_000390285.2 of Anoplophora glabripennis. NCBI lineage: Eukaryota > Metazoa > Arthropoda > Insecta > Coleoptera > Cerambycidae > Anoplophora > Anoplophora glabripennis. The sequence goes on along the minus strand of NW_019416576.1, from coordinate 288,992 downwards.
ATTTCCGTTCGCAAAACTTCAAGGACTCCCCTCGCATATTCGAAGTTAACTACACCAATTTTATGTTACTTTCTATCACAAGTTAAATTGATCCTTGAGCGGCTCAAAAGACTCAGGCGGAATTAAAATTTGATGAAACGAGAGGTTTGTTCCGACAGTTGATTACGCATAATATTCAAATTTAGATGTTAGTTGGGGTAAATATAAAGTCAATTTTTCTTAATTTAAAAATTAGAATTTTGCTCTTTCTCTGCATCCATAAAAAGCTGCACTAATGCTGGGCATGATTATTTCAAAATTGTAGCTATACCTCTTCTCACATTTAACAGGATATTTTCGGAGATATATGCATATGAAGTTTAAAAAAAATTATGAGATATAAATGACCATTCAATATATGTCCGTTAAGCCTAAATAGATATGGTAGGTTATGCTTCAAATTAATATTTTTAAAAAATATGGTACTATTGTACAGACAATTTTAGGAACTCTAACAAGATGTAGGTAGGAACGATTCACGATTATGGACCTCACATGGAAGATGGCATTTATTTCATATGTCAGGTAGATGTTATCTATACTGAATTATCTTGGAATTATGCTCAACTTGTTCAAATCATTTCAGTTTTGTCTCACTGATTCCTATCACTTTGTTCAGTATATGAGTTAAATATTACATATCTTGTATACCCCAAGGTTCAATATTAGGCCCTCTCTATTTATAATATCTATTAACGACGTTATAAGAATGATGTAAAATTATATTGTAAAATTGATTATCTAAATGTGCGAAAATTCAGTAAATATTTACTTTGACAGTTTACAACCGTTCTCTTAACAACAAATTCAGTCATTCTGTTACATGATACACCAGTTTGTATTTAATTATATGCTTGATAATGATGTTTTTAAGAGATTTGATGTCGTAAAAGATTTTGACATTTTACTTAAGCCTCAATTTAGATTATGCTTATAATAATTAAGTATACTTTATTCTCTACTATTATTTTTTTCAAATTAATTAATTACAGTATTAGATCCTTTACTAATTTGCTTAAATTTTAGATTTCCGAGATTTAACGTTCGATATATCTATTTTTTTTTTTGTAGTATCTCAAATTTGTACCTACTAATATTTTAGTTAAATCGACAATAAAGCAAGTGTTAAGTTGAAGATGCTTTAGATATATTATCATGTGTATTTCGCGAACAACACTTTCAATAACCTGTTGCATCCTACTCTATTTGTTAGCATTATTAGAGATGCGCATTTTTTAAAGTGTTCGTTGTTCATACTGTTTCTTCACATTTTTCCTTCGTGCATGTTTAACATCAGACGTTTACTTTTTAATTGTATTTTACTGTCATATATTTTGTTTATTTTTAAATTATATTATGTTTTTCAATTTTTTATTTCCAATTTAATCTGTAATTTGGTTTTGTCCGTTGGATATTTTACTGTAATAAATAAATAACTGAAATAAAAAGTTTAAGTCTAAATGCAAGTCTAAAGCTAAATTTCTGCACCTTCTCTTTAACGGGCTCGTGAGTCGTTAATTTTCCCCATTTTCAATGCAAGTCTTAATATTTATAAACAATTGCGCTACGATTTAAAAAAAATTTTTTATCTTGGCTCCTGTTGGTCGGTAGAGGACACTTTTTTTATTTTAAAACTGTATTTTTTTGCCAGCTATCCATTGCACCTATTTTCGGTGAGATAGCATAAATAGCAACAATGTTATTCAAATTGTTTATAAGCGAAAAACGCACGGTTTTTTAATGCACAATTTGAGAATGTTAATGTCAAAAAAACGGTGATATTTTTTAATAGGACGCTTAGTTGAGTCTTTAAGATTACAATGACGCTTTCAGAATCATGTTTGATTGAAAATTAACGCCTGTACAGAGGCTTAAAGTTCATAACTTTTGGAGCCTCCACTATAAACAAATAGAATTGTGGGAAAACTATTGCACCTACAGCGCCCACTTTTGGCATACTTTTGAAGTATGACAAAACCCTCAACTTGTCATAGGTTTTATAAAATTTTAACAATAAATGCAATAGTTATAAACAAATGAAAAACTGGGCACGTTTCTTGTTTTTTTTTTGCAATAACTTTTTTGTTTATTAACCGATTTTAATTTACAATAATTTATAATTAATTAATTATAATTTAATTACAATAATCTAGCGGATAGGACTTTTTCCGAGTTTCTCTTTTATTTTCGCTAATTTTCCTGGTGTAAATACCAAAATATGCAATAAGCGCCACGAACATCAATTCGTTTTCAGGTTTGTGTCCAAGAAGAAAACCCACCAAGTGCATGATTAGAAGGCTTCTCATGTTTCAGAGGTGGATTTTCCATGACAGCTTCAGTGGCATGGGTCTGGTCCGTGAAATAAACTACTTTTTGTATTATAAACTGTTTTTTCTTACTGCACTGTGCTTAGTTTCCTAATACATGAATCAGTTATAGCTATATGCCGCCTTTACACATTCTAAGTGCAGTGCTGCATACGAACGCCATTACAACTAACTTTCTGGATGGTTCTTGTAATGGATAACTTAAGACCGGCACTTTACAGACACGCAAACTTGCAATAAAACAGTATAGGTTTAATGACGCGATTGATTTGTACAGTTAAGGATATTGCAATATAAGACTAAAAAGCTATTTATAATAGCAATATTTGCACAGAGAAGTAGGTAGTCACTGTTACTTATTTAGATGTTAATGGTTAATTAAAAATATATTACTTCCCCTAAACCAGGTGTCGGCAAGTAATTTTAGGAGGGGTCCGGATACTTTTGAAATTTTTTAACGAGGTCCAGAAAAAATTTCATATTTCTTACTAATTTTTTATTTTCATTTGCATTAAGAACTCAAATCAGTCACAATTGTAAACTACTAGAAAAAATGATAAGGGTGGTACTCAGACGTAAAAAAATATTTTTTAAATAATTTATTTGAGTAATTTATATTTTCAAAAAATTTTTGGCGGTCCAGTATTTTACCTTCCGCGGTCCGGATCTGGACCGCGGTCCGCCAGTTGCCGACCCTTGCCCTAAACTGTTCTGACTATTTGGATTTAACTCAAGCAAACTTTTCTCGTTCAACATTTGATTGCTACCTTTCCGGGAATATAACAAAAGGTATTGATTATCTGTGATATTTCTTAAATATGTAGTTATTTCTTTTATTGGGTATTTTATTATCTATTTTTTTTAATTTGCAGTGCGGGAAATTAATTAAAAAAAAAAGAAAAACTATAACATAAGTAGGGCTGTCAGAGAGAGCCGCAATTCAATGGTGTGCCAAGCGGGTCAACCGAGACATGCGTGAGCCGTTGCCTCAGAATGCTTTTCACGTTCACGTCACGTTAGTATACTGTTGCCTTTATTATCATGCGGATGTTGCGTAAAGAATTTCTATCCGTTGGTGTATTGTAGACAATTTAATTTTTTGCTTTTTAATAAATAATGCGTACGCATTTCTGCAGCTATAATTTAAATTTCATGTTGTGCAAAATATATCACATAAACAGATTCTTAAAAACATTATTTCACAAATATTTACAACTTCTACGACTGCTTTTACAGTAATAGTACCTAAACAGTAAATACATTATGTTTCCACTATTACACATTTTTGCTACATAAATTAAACTAGTTTTTACAAAATTGCATGTATTACGATAGAAGCAATTTTGCTACTTAAATACCCATGTGTGATAAAAAATATCATCAAAAAATTCCACCCCTTAATTCCCTATCTTTCAATGGCAAGAAATTAAATCTTTAAAGGGGAAATTAAATTTCTTTAAATCTCATTTGGACATTGTCACCGGAAATAAATTGCAGTATACATTTTTAAATGGACCCCTTTCTCCGTGTTTGTTAAAAAAAGAAAATTTATACATTATAATATTGATATTCTCATTCCATTTTGAGAAATAAAACGCTAGTTACTAGAAACTATTATCGTTGTTTCCGCAGCAAATAATGAACTTAAATGAATATTACTTTTTACAAAAGAGAGAAAAATTAAAGATTTTGGTGGAATTAAAATATTCAGTCATTAATAGTCCCAGTCGCAAAGCTTATAAAACCTTGAATATATGAAACAAATAGTTTGAAAAAAATAACTTACTTTGTATTTCTAATTGTTTCTGTTGATTATTCCGGTCATCTGAACCACTTTTACCAAATTAATTCAAATTCCCTATTGTATTTTTTTTTTGTATTAGATTGAGACGAATTCGCCAGATATAATGCTTATAGTCCAGTTGGTAGAGGTTCGGCGTGTGTCAAACCTTGATAGCCCGGAAATAACTACACAGGTCTACTTTAAATGATGAGTACAATAACAGGCTAATTTGCTGACAAAGTATTTCATCAGGAAAAAAAGTTATTAACAATTTAATCGTAAAAAAATTTTTTTTAGTGGTTTTCTTTAAATAACTCAACGGGATGACTTTGTACGAAAAAATGCTTAGGACATGATTTTATTCGTAATAAAAATAGCTACAAAATGGCGGTGGTCCGATTACGAAATTTGCAATAACAAAGCCGTGAGATTGAAAAAACGGTATAAAACGTCAATTTTTTAAAGTTGCTGTAAAAATGTCAATTATAAACAAAAAGTGATAAAACTTTCGAAAACTATAGTTCAATATATATACAATAATGACGCTAAAGCCGAAAATCAGGAGAGCAAAACTTTTTGTTCTATAAGGTGTTATACATTCATCGGCATCTGAAACTCGAAACTTTGCCAAATTTGTTCGAAGCTTTGCTGACACTTGAAATTTGGTACACACATAGTGTAAATATGCAGAAACCAAAAGCAATTTGCAAAATTCAAGTATCTTCATTTTTGCAGTTTTGGTAAGGTTTTATACGTCACCCTAGTTTTATACGTCACCGTTTTTTTAATTTTTGGACGTATATTTATGTATATTTATAAAATATTCCATTACGGTAGATTAGCCAGCATAATTACCTACAATTTAAAAAAATATATATTTTCATCGTTTAGATCCTAAGCTACTTAACATTTTGCGCCTGTTAGCCGTAGTCGTACATTATTCAACATATTAACATAAAACAAAATCGTACGTGTGGGGTAAACCTTTAACTTTAAGTAAACAATTGTTTAAATTTACTGTTGCATATTTCTAATAGTATACAAGCGCCGAAGAGCGGAGCTCGCGCTCGAAAATGAAAAGTTAAAGGTTTACCCCACACGTACGATTTTGTTTTATGTTAATATGTTGAATAATGTACGACTACGGCTAACAGGCGCAAAATGTTAAGTAGCTTAGGATCTAAACGATGAAAATATATATTTTTTTAAATTGTAGGTAATTATGCTGGCTAATCTACCGTAATGGAATATTTTATAAATATACATAAATATACGTCCAAAAATTAAAAAAACGGTGACGTATAAAACTAGGGTGACGTATAAAACCTTACCAAATCTGCAAAAATGAAGATACTTGAATTTTGCAAATTGCTTTTGGTTTCTGCATATTTACACTATGTGTATACCAAATTTCATGTCCTAAGCATTTTTTCGTGCAAAGTCATCCCGCCGAGTTATTTAAAGAAAACTACTAAAAAAAATTTTTTTCACGATTAAATTGTTAATAACTTTTTTTCCTGATAAAATACTTTGTCAGCAAATTAGCCTGTTATTGTACTCATCATTTAAAGTATTCCTGTATAGATATTTCCGAGTTATCAAGAAAATGTAACTTTTCGGCCTCTGCCGACTGGAGTATTAAGAGATAAAACGATACAAACAAGTACGTGAAACTGTAGCTTGCGCGTAAAAATGTGTACGAACTGTACTCTATAAATTTAATTACATCCACTTCTTCCAGCACGTTTTAACTTTCTAAACATTAATGGACACCTACACCTTTTCTACATATGACATAACAAAAGTAAAGTTGTTACAATTGTTACAATATTGCAATATCACACACTCACTCCACCTACAACTCTAACTTCACAGCGATAAAACTGTTACATTTGCTGTAATACTTTACGGTTCAGCACGTCGTTTATTATATCTTCATTGCCACTTCAGGATTTCGAACAAATAAATGACACAAGTTTACGGAGGCGTTTGTTAAATTTGTCCACAGGAACTTCTTTGGCACTTATATCTACTACAAATTAACTTTATTTTGTTTTATTTTGTAAATTTTTGTAAATGTAATTTTTTTGTAAATCCTGATTTTTTTCAGTTAGAAGTACCTAGTTCTCTGTTTTTTTTTCTTTTAAAGCCAATCTGAAGAAAATGCTGTAACAAAACTTGTGATGATTAAACATGATTTTTAAGATGGTAACTTTAAATTATCTATGTCAGCGAATAGCAGAATTTTCGTCAAGGTAAGAGGTTAAACTTAAAATAAAGGAACCGAAATAGCTTGTATATTTAGAATTTTTTTTAAGGATTACATGGCCCATGCTATTATTTAAGAAATCATGATTTATAGGGTTGCTATCACGTAGATACTGATAGTGAAATACGGTAAAACGTTTGGAATCATTGAATACGACCATTTACAGAGGACACTGAAGAAGTCTCAGAAGACATCATTGTCTAAGGAGCTGTTCCCTCCGTAGCGGCTTTAGAAGCAACAAGAATCGAAATCAATATCAGGGTCGGACTAGAAATTATGATAGTACCCACAGGACCTAGCCTGAGAACAAAAAAAGGCAGGTCAAAGATTCCCAGCTAAAGCTAAGTTTTCAACTGGCGACATATAGTCTATGGGCATCCCGAAAAATCATGGTACCTCAATCCAAGATATTTGTGTAGTAATTTGATTATATTAAGTAAATTAAAAAAAATCTATTAACACATATAGTAAAAAGATTTACTGACAGATATGTATATTAAAAAATAAGAAAATAATCTCTCTTGACCTTCATATTAATCATTTTATTTTTAATAATAAATATTGGACTTTAAATAAAAAAATTAGTCAAATATCATCATTTTGTTTCCAATATTTAGTATTAAAACTGAAATTTTTAACATGAATGTGATAAATTTGAACTTCGTTTAAATTTTTTAATTACAAATAGCTTTTTAGCAACGCATTTTTTGTAAAATTAGAAGTAAAGTCATTTCGTTCTTCAACTATTTCACGTTTTCTTATTTTATTACCATCTTGTACATCAAAATCAAAATTTTTCTATTTTTTAACGCGATTTTATTAAGCAGTAATAAATTATAAATAACTCCCAAAAAAATAAAAGTTGTTCTTCCCCTTGCGGTAATCCTCGACTTTATTAACGATAACACCAAACTCTAGCAGCAATATACAGAATTGTTATCAAGGTTGAACATACTAATATAATATAATTCAATCGTTTGAACAATTTTATAGAAGTACAACCATCTAGTTCATAATTATAGAGAAGTTCCCTTAATTGGGAGGGTGTCCATATTTAGGCAAGGTATCTTAATAGATACCTACCTATCGTTATCAGTTTAAACATATATTTAATGTAATAATATTTACATAAGTATGTGTTTCAAATTATTCCAGAAACTATAAAAACATATTGAAAATAATATAGTTCATTTGTACATTGATTGAAGAAAGAGAATCATTCCATAAAACATTCACAAACGATAGGTAGAGATGTTTTAAAATCTTATGAGCTTTGACCTTCATATGCGCAGAAACATAATTCCGACCGTCGCCTAAATTATTCTACGTCCTAAAAACATTATACCTATTATTCACAGTCTCTCTCGAGCTCTCGTAGCGTAAACAAGCCTTTGATCCGATTACAAATATCATAATAAAATGCCCTGTTTTTTATTATTTTAATTTAAACAATAAAAATATATATAACGAACGTTCGCCAGTTGACTTTATTGATGCCCGAGCGACTTAGTTCATTTCTACTTGTAATGATGCACATGGTCTAGTTCTGAGTCAATGTTTTCACAACGTGCTTATTAGAAGAATTATGGGGATACGCCACGCCTTTCGCGCATTTCGCGGCTCATGAGATATTAAAAGACCTCTATTTCTCTACAAAAAACAACGAACGAAAGTAAAGTTTTCAACAAAAACGTATTAGGCAAAAGTTGTTAAGTTTGTTAATAAATAAACGGTTAAAATGTTGGCACTTATTTATGGGACATCTTGTATATCTTCTTTATTATATATACATGAAAACAGTAACATCCGGCATAAATATTAAGTAAAATATTATCAGATATGGCGCTCAAACAGCGAAAGCACACTTTTTGCCAACTATCTTTATTATAGTATGTTAAGTATTAAGATTAGTAAGTGCTCTTTACTGGTTGAGGATATGTTTGGAGATCGTGACGAAGTCGTAAATGTCAGAAACTAGTAAAAAATGATCGCAGTGCTTTTGTGGTTTTTGCACGCTTAAATATTGACTACATTTAATTAAAACTAAAAAATTTTATATTTTTAAAATATATAAAACCAACAAGTCATACATGAAAAAGTTTTCGCTTTGGTTACTATGAGACCGGCTATTTATTAAGTAATATCTGTTGTCATTAGGAATTTCTGCAATATAATATTTTTGTCGCAACTAAGCTTCTTGTAAGTTATGATTCAGGAAAGTGACGATTCAGATGTAGAAAATGGTTGGCAAGTAGGATGCTCAGCCATAATTCTCGAGAAGACCAAAGAGAGATATAAAAAAATCTTCAAGCTATTTGCAGCGTGATGTAATAAAAATCTTTTTTTTTAAAATATTACAGAAAAGTTAATGCTAGCCTATTTTGTTTCAAGAAACCTGAATGTTTTCAGGAAGCTTATGGGTTGCATATTTTATGCTCGAAGCCACGCTATGTTTGCATAACGCTGTTGATATTTCAAAATATGCTACTTTAATTGCTTTTCTTAAGAGGAAAAATATTGGACATACATTGAAAAAAATCAAGAATACCAGAGAACATGGTTTTAAATAATTTTCCTGATGAAGATTATTTAAATATAAAAGTAGGAATGATATTTGAAATAGCAGAGACATGCAAAGGGGAAGAACTAGATAATAGTAAATATTCCCGACATTAAAACGCATATATCACAAATATTTACAATAATAAATCAAGGAAAAGAAACAATTAATTATTTGGAACTTTATAAAAGATATTTGGAACTACGACCAAAACAGGCAACCAATTCACTTATTCTTGGTAGTGCGAAATGAAAATGTCACGAACAAAGTAGTGGCTAGAAATACAATAGGAACTTGGCTACAATCAGTAAAATTTGCCTGGCAAACCAAGGAATATATATTTTAGGCCTTAGGAGACACAGTGGATGGCGTTCGTCCTCTGTAGCGAGGGATATATCGAAAAAAAAAATAAACATCAATTCTTAAACAAGATTTTGCGTGGAAATTCTCCAGGAAACTCTATGGTGACAGAAAATGATATAGCTATTACAAAATGTGCACCAACTACAGTATCTTCAGAAAAGAACGTGTTATTTTAAACCTGAATTATATCGCTCCATTAAATTTAAATAATTGTTCAAATTGTAATTTTAATTTTGTCTTTAATAGAAATTGATTTTTAAAATTCTACATTTATTAGATTACTTACCGCCTCGTGATCAGTAAGTAATCACTTACCGATCACCAATTAGTAAACGTCACTTACAAATGTCCCAACAAATTCAGTAAATATGTCAAATTGCCTGAGCGTGCAAAAAATAATTTTATAGAAGCACGTCGATCTAGTACATTTAGACGAGCGCTCATATTTAGCGAGCTACCTTATAACTAAAAATTTTAAGTTCTGAAAATGTTTATAAAGAATATAGGTATTTCTTTTTGATATAGTCATAAACATTAGAAATACATTACAATCTGTATGAGACTTAGAGAGAAGATAACCTTTGCAAACTGTTGCTATATGGTACGCTTAACATTTAATCCAAGACAATTGTGTTGGATATTGATTCTATTAAATTTTCTATTTGCGTTGCTTCATCAGAGCACTAATATCCAACATAAATATCAAAGGATAAATGTCACGTTCAAACGTACCAAAGAGGGTGGGCGATTATGTACCTAAATTTAATTCAACCAGCGTACGAATTAAAAGCCCCTAATGTGAATACGCCGACATTATATATCTGTTGAACCTCACTGTATACTCACTATCTGTAATAATGGGAACACGTCTCACCAAGACCGGAACCCGGAAACTGGAGCGTCTGTATAGAACCGCCGCTCGAGAGAGACTGATCCGCGCTCTAAGGGTGGCTGTTTCGCCGGAGGCGGCATCCCTGTCCCGGCTTTAGATATTTTACCCGCCACCTACACAGTCTGTAACGAGTGTCACTGTTGTTCTTCTTTGGTACCAACGGAGTTTTTATTCCAACGTATTTACGTAATGTACCCTGTTTGGCTTCGTGAACTTTTGATCATCGTTTTATGATACGCACAATTTGACTTTGGTTATTTTGGTAAAAAAGCAATTTAAAAAAAAAGGTCCAGAAAAAGAAAAATAAAGTTTTCATAAATAAATACATTATAAAAAAAAGTCAACAATTGCGGCATTACTTCAAAATGTATACAGTGTCCAGTAAAGAATACTGCAAAATTTGAGTGATGACAACACATCAAAAAATTTGAAAATTTGAGATTTTAAAATGTGCAATTACAAAAGTAGTTTTTAAGATGTAGGCAACGGCCTTTTTGGATAAAAAGATAATGAAATATGCAAAGAACAGTTAGCTCAAGGCGGTCTATATACAGAGTGATTCAGTCATGAAGCCTTTAATTTTAAGGGAATTTAGGGAAAAATTAGTAGAACATAAATACGCGATTAAGAAATTCTGAAATGCATATTTCCGCTGAAAAAACATTTACAAAACATTATTCTAAACCCGCTCTTGATGTACCGTAATATGCGGTTATTAACCTAGCTTTTAATACATTTTTAATCCGTAGGGAATAGGTACATCGAAAGACAACTTTTTAACTAGACACATGAATGAATAAGAAAGATATTTTTTTATATTTCAAATATTAACAGGTATTATTTATTCGGTAATACAAACCAATTTACAAAGGTACACAGAAAATACTGTTGTAAAAATTCACACAATTGTTCCTAAAATCGTGACAGGAATAAATTGTATCAGACTTTCATACAATATTTTTTGAATATTTAAGAATATCTATAATTTGTTGGTAATAATTTTACAACTGTAAAAAAGAATCACATTGTAAATGTCAAATTGTCTCACAATTTTTTCCTATTACGATCTTAGGAATAACTGTGTGAATTTTCAGGACAATGTTTTTCCCGTGTAATAATTGTTTCCGAATGTTAGCTTATACAATTTAGTATTTTTAAGATTGTTAACGTATTCACTACATTTTATAATTGAATACCTATGACTTTTAGTATTACATTCAAATAATTATTCACTTTGTAGTACGTATACCTTATTGTGTGACTTATTGTTTCTTCAAAGAGTTGGTACCTATCTTATTTAAAATGATGCAACGGCTAAAAAACCCAGTCATTTGTCCACAGCTTTGTTATTAAAGTTTTAGGATCCACACTGATTTTAAAACCAATTGCAATATTCTAGACGACTGGGTACAAAATCACCTGTTTCGCTTCAATCTACAAGCGCTCTATGTTCGCTAGTACCGAATTAACGGAAGGAGTAATTCGCTTATTTTTTGAAAGGTCAAGTAATTTTTTTTTTAATTCTGTCTTTATAAGGGCTTCCTAACACGTGATTAAAAGTAATAATATTATCACCCTGTATAATAAGAGTACGAGGAAAATTGGGAATGCAGATGCGTGCTTTTGAATCACCATGAATCCTATTTTGTTTGCTAAACAAGTGTTTCGAAGTGAATATAACAAAATGTTCAGAAAGTCTATTGAATTTGGATTTTTTTCGTCTCGTATTATTTAAGTAAGATGTTTAGTTTTCTAATAAAACAAATGTAGAGGTACGCCTGCCCACCCTTAGCTATTAAATTTAACGTATTCAGAAACTAGGGGGCTGTCAATTTTATTACACTATAAATAAATTGGTTTCAGTGAAAGCACAAAGGTCTTGAATCCATTGAGTATTGAGTACATTTTCAGTCAATATTTGGCATTTTGGTAATTTTACAAATTTTTTATATTTGAAATAAAACTGATAGTTTCACTCATAAAATTTTAGTTGTACTCATACTAATCGAGGAAGCCTTCATGGCGCCCAATACTGTACTGCCTCGGCCCGAACCAGATTCAGACGTTTTGTTTGTAAAAATTAATCTTTTGTGTATTCGTTCTAAAATGTATCTAAATTTTTCATTTAGATTTCTTTGTTTATTGAATTATCGTACACTGTAAGTGTCGTTAGATCCTGTGAAATACATCTAGTTATTTAAACTATTACCACCACGCATTAAAATAAAAAATTATTAGAGTTTTAGTGTCCGAAACAAATTCCGATCTATTTTTTTTTTTTTTTTCAGGATATTCATACAAATACATCTGACATGCTCTTTTACAGTTGCGGATACAGATATAATAAATTCCGATAATATTACGCTGATCATTTTCAACTTTTGCCAAAACTAAAATGTTTTTGAACATTTACTGAAATTTTTTAAAGAACAATATGCAGTTGGCGTTTTGGTTGTTCATCTGCATTTTTAAGAATTAATTTGTCATAATAAAATTAAAATTGTAATAATGTTTTAAATTTGACGCAACGACTTACTGAAGTGATTGTAATAGTTAATAATAATAAATGTTTCATTGTAACGCGTGGTGGTCTAACGACACTTACAAGTGTACGATAATTCAATGAACAAAGAAATATAATATATATATATATATATACAGGGTGTCCCATTTTTATTCTGAAAAAAATCAGGAAAAGGTAGATCCGATAAAATTAAAGGGACTTTGTTATATAAACTTATTTCGAAATCTGAACCCTTTCCGAAATACAGGGTGTTGAAGTTGAATTTATTTTTTCATCTTTTGTTAATATCTCTTGGAGTTATAAACCAATTGTTCTCAAATTTTGTGTGGTGAATGCCACAGTGTACTAATACTAATACACAAAATCTCAGCTCGACAGAAAAAGCCAGTGGCGTGCATTCCGCACTTGCCGATACCTTTTATAAAAAGTATGTGTTACGTCACTGACTGATCTTTAAAATAATAAATAATTTCAATTGTCCGTGCATTGTTCTGCCAAAAAGTATTGTTACGTTTTCTCCATAATAGGCACCGTTACGGAGTAAACCGACATTTTATACAATCATCCCTGATCTTAATTTTAGCAGAACTGTTTTAATCAACAACTGAAACGCTCAGGTTGTTTTAATTTGGCTTCAGTATTCCTTATCTAAAAAATGTTAAAGCACATTCCTGGTTAATTTAATAATATTAAATGTTCAAATTGCAAGCCACTGGCTGCAATACACTTTGTTCACTCGTAGTGACAGAAAATTAAAAATCAGAGTTGCTTTGCAAACAGTTTTGGTTGTCATAATAAACTTGACATGATCACTCTTTGTTGAGAAACGAAAACTTTTTACATTAATTACTCGGATTTAGCTTTTTATAAAATACCATTAAGTGCTTTAATAATGCCATATAAATTTTCAAATGCTGAATATGCTGATATTGTGTTCTGTTACGGATTGTGTAATGGTAACGCATTGGAGGCATCTCGAGAATACAGACGAAGGTTTCCTGATAGACGACATCCAAATTCTCAATTATTTACTGATGCATTTCAAAGACTCCATGAAATTGGTAATGTACGAACATTAGAACATTAGAGCACAGAAATCAAAGAATAGATTTGAGAATATTTGAACAATATTTAAATATTCGTTGATACATTAATGATACACTTTTTGTTTAGTTTATTAAACGTTAATGTGCATAAATTTTATAATTAATTATTGTTATTAAATCACTGAAAGAATTTTAAATGTTTTAATTTTTTCCAACTTAAAAAAAAACATCATTGTTAGTAATCACAGATAGTATTCAATTAGCCAGGAGTGCGCTTCAGCATTTCTTAGATAAGGAATAGTGATCGAGTTCTGCTAAAATTAAGATCAGGGATGATTTTATAAAATGTCGGTTTACTCTGTAACTGTGCCTATTATGTAGAAAACGTAAAAATGCTTTTTGACAGAACAATGCACGAACAATTGAAATTACTTATTATTTTGAAGATCAGTCAGTGGCGTAACACATACTTTTTATAAAAGGTATCGATAAGTGCGGAATGCACGCCACTGGCTTTTTCTGTCAAGCTGAGGTTTTGTGTATTAGTACTAGTGCACTGTGGTATTCACCACACAAAATTTGAGAACAATTAATTTATAACTCCAAGAGATATTAACAAAAAATAAAAAAATAAATTCAACTTCAACACCCTGTATTTCGGAAAGGGTTCAGATTTCGAAACAAATTTATATAGCAAAGTCCCTTTAATTTTATCGGATCTATCTTTTCCTGAATTTTTTCAGAATAAAAATGGGACACCCTGTATAAATTTGGAACGAATACACTGAAGATGAATTTTTCGAGACAAAACGTCTGAATCTGGTTCGGGCTGAGGCAGTACAGTATTGGGGATCATGAATGCTTTCAAAAAATGTAATAACATTTCTAGAGTCGTATTTAAAAAAATTTTGAGGATGGTCCTGAAGAGACGAAACGTTACATATAAAAATTGATTATGCCATTCAATAGAGGGCAAAAAGTGACCTTGAGAAAGTGTTCTTCTTTTTTCAATATCACCTCAAACAAGGCTGAAATGAAACAAAAACGGATTTCCAAATTTTGGGTTTTTTCAAATACTTCGAAAACTAATCATCATGTTAGTCTTGATTTTTTAAAGGCATAATGTTGGTCCCCTGATTACGCAACTTTACCCCTATTTAAGCTATTTCGTACCTCTTACCGTTTCCGAGATCTCTGTAAGTGAGAAGTGAATATGTAGCAGCTTGTAAATAACGCAAGTGGTATCTCCACGACGGAGCACCTCCGTATTTGAATATTCATGTTGAACAATATTTCCACATGCATTTTCCTGGCTGATGGATTAGAACAATACGTAATGCATCAATAAAATTTAGCCACCATGATCACCTGACCTGAAACCTGTTGAGTTTTATCTATAGGGACAAGAAAAATCGACACCTGATAAAGAAGATCAAAAAATGAGAATTGCAGATGCATTTAATTTGATCAGAAATAATTTACTTTTCAACGAGTTAGATTTTTATTTTAGAAAGACATTGAAAGCATACCTTGAAGCAGAAGAAAGCCAATAAAAATATTATCCCTAATAATATTTGTTATGGTTCTCGTTCAATTTGCCAACTTCCTTTTTTTTTGGAAATTAATTAGAAATATTTTTAAAAATACTGCGTTAGAAATATCTGTAAATAACATTTGACACCCGCAACTTTTCTACATTCAATGTCATTTTCTAAAAAATCTTGACAATCGCTGTTGTCATAGAATGTCTTTCAACAAAAAAATACAGGGTGGTCAAAAAACACTTTTCCAAATTCATTCATATTTCATATTATCGGCCTCATTGCTTACTTTTTCCAAAAAGAACATTATAAAATTGATTTGTGCAAATACATATTAATTTACACGATTTATTATGAAAAACCATGTACAGGGAATAGACATCTAAAAATTTTATTCTGGCGAACTTTTAGATGTCTATAAAAATATTTGAAAATGAAAGTGCAAATGTGAAGTATGTTTTATTTCATCAAAATGTTATTTATGTGTGTATAAATCATTAATATCTTGTATTGCAAAATATAAAATTCAAACTTACTGAAAACTTATGTTCAATTATAAATCATGGCGAAAACGTACTAAATTGCACTAATCTAACATTCGAAAACAATTATTATCCTTATACATTTGTTTTAATTAACAAATAATACTTGTTAATATTTAAAATTTAAAAAATATCTTATTCATTCATGTGTGTTAGATAAAAAAAGTCTGTTTTTGTCTTTCCCTATTAAAACATACTAAAAACTATGTTTTTAGTATGTTTCAGGATAAATATGCATTTTAAAATTCTTTTAATCGCGTATTCGTATTCTACTCATTTTCCCCTATACCTTCCCTTAAAATTAACTACAATATGACTGAATCACCCTGTATATTAAACCATCAAACATTTATATTTTGACCCACTAAATCTTCGGTCACCAATTTCTAAAAAACCGGGGTATTATCTATATTTCAATAAAAAAGATTAATTTTCAATACATGATGGAAGTCGGTCTTGTTATTGTCGTTTGCATGAAATTCACATTTAAACAATGTTTTCAAAATATTTTAACAAATGGTTGCCCCAGCAACATATATCCCATATCTGAGCCATGTTCGAGATTTATAAATTAAAAAAAAAACACATAACTTATTCATCTAACTGACCATTCTATGAAAATAAAGATATGAGTTCTCTTCTTACTTGTTTTAATTACAATTATGAATTTATAATTAAATAACCATAATTTTAAGAACATTGGATATATTACTATTATCAAAATAAATAATAACTTTATTAAGTGAAGTAAACCTTTTACAATTTTTCCTTCTTTTATAACTTTTAACCCTTTATAAAGAGAATGCCGGGTTTATTAAGTAGTTTACTCTTCACACAAAATTTACTAGAACCGTTCCGGAGCTCTATTACCACATAAAGTCCTAGTTCCACATGAAAATGCAGTGGCGTGCAACCGCATTTTGTTCTATCTTTGTTCAGTTTTCATAACTTTTGTATAAAATATATTTAAAATAAAAAAGTAATGTGTAAATAAAAACAAAATACTAATCTCTGGTGTAGGTTAATTAAAATATTTAATTTCTTTTAATTGTCATTTAATGAGACCACTTATCTAATGAAACTTCTGCTTGAAGCTAAACATGTTTTACAGATAAATTGATGTAAAAACGTTAAAAAATGCAATACCTTTATTTTAGATTTTAATTTCTGTTACAAAATATCTAGGCATCTACAGTTATTGTTATTGATAAAAAGTCATGCAACTAATGGCTGTTTTACATTGACAATATATTGATCAATTAATTCATGAAGTCGCTTCATCAAGAATTTGGACAAGTGTAATGCACCAAATCTGCTGTCAAATAACTTCATGAATTTATTCATCAAGTTCTTGACGAATTAGAGCATGTTCTAATTTTTGTCAATTTCTTCGTGACGTTCAAAAGTACCAACCCAACAGATTTCCAGCCTCAGATCAGTAATGAGGTATTGTTATTGGAATATGTAAATAATTGTGTGGCGTCGTACTAGTTTTGCATTGTTTTTAATGATTTGTAACTTATAAAAACTAATATTTATATAATATGTGTCAGAACGGTACCGCTGTTGTATCACTACAATTATGAGTGGAAAGGACATTTTTGAAATTTATTTGCCTCTTTGATTCATTGGTAGAACTGATTCATACCTCAAAAAACTTGACAAAGTCTGTAGCAGTGTAAAACCACACTGCTTACCAATAAATTCGTAAATTAATTCATGAAGAACTTCGTCAATTTATTCATGAATAAATTGTCACTGTAAAACAGCTATAATTCGTCAAAAATTTGATGAATAAATAGCAGATTTGGTGTATTACACTTGTCCAATTTCTTGATGCTTCATGAATTAATTGATCAATAAATTGTCAATGTAAAACAGCTATAAGTAAATGAAAGGAAATAAGTATACACTAGGTATATGATGCTGATATTATATGATATATTTAGTTAAGGCCTGTTACGGCAAAATTTTTGCAAACTTATTGTTAAAACTTACCTTATTCGCTCTTATTTAAAACTCATCCATATGGTGAATAAGGACCTGCAAATAAATTAACAAGGTTAACAAATTTAAAAATATAATGTGTAAAGTACCTAATGTAAATGTAAATAATGTAATGTGTAATGTGTAAAATAATGTGTAAATAAACAATAAATAATAATAAAAATAATGTGTAAATCTCCAAGTTTACCGAATAATTGAAGTAGAAAGCTACTGTTGACAAAAATGATGTAAATATCATAAGTATAGATTAAACTATTAGACGATTCTTTTAGTTATCTAATGAACGCATACTTTGAAGTGAAAATTTCATCGCCGATGAACAATTCTTCATTATTATTAAAATAAAAAGAACTAAAATGAGAACCAACTGTTTTTCAGATATTTTGAAATAAAGACATTTATTTAACTCAGTTTAAATTTCCACTGTCAGACGGGCTAAGTGCCTCAGCGATTTCGTGCTAGCGCCGTGTCGGTTAATGTAGACGGCATTAAAGACGCCAATGGCGGTGCAGTACAATGGCGGTGCAGTATTTACTTAAATAAAATTGAAAAATAATCGTTTCAACACGACTGAAGCGGTGAGTGCAATGATGAGAATTTTTACACATGTATTGTGTTTTACATTTTCCATGGGGGAAAACTTCCATAAAAAATAGTCCATTTACATAAATTTTTGAAGAACTATATTGATTTATTATCGTAACGGTCGCTCATGTTCTTAATTGTTCGAGTTAAACTATTTAGTTAAAAGTGTTTGCTGTTATAGTTATGTAGATGTATTTTAATATATCCAAAAAATATAACAATCTTATCGAAAACTGTTTCAACTCAATTTTTGAGAAAAGACAAAGCACATAAAACCGTCGAGCTTTTGCTCGGAATATACCACGGTGAAAGCTTTATTGATAACTGTTGATCTTAACAAATTTTTTACGTTACCCTTATACGAAGTGGTAGTATGTAAGAAACCGTAAGATATAAAAACTGTTCAGCAAAGATGAAATATACTACTGGAAAAAATTCAAGGAACAAAAATATTTCATAATTTTATTTGTGATTTTTGAAAGGCTGTATTTCAGTAAAAAATAGTCATGTCCAGATAAAAAAAAACGTTTTGTAACTTTAAGTTTCTAGTTTTAAGATCATTTGACAAAAAAAAAACTGAGTTATATATTTTCAATTTTCAAGAAAATTTTTCCGACTCAATCAATGTAGAGGTCAGTAAGCTTGTTAAATCAGCTTCAATTTTATTTTTGAATGGTCTCCGTACGACTATTGGTTGCCGAGATATTAATGGTTGAATGAAAAATTACACGTTTGCCTTTAATCATCGGTCTCAACAACAAATTATTGCATAGTAAATCTAAGGGTAGTTTTAAAAACTTGAATAAATTCTGTACAAGGACCTATCGTGGTTTACGAATATTTTTTTTTTTAATTTCATCTCTGACATTATTTTGAAGTTTTACGACTTTTTAGAAAATCAACGACTACTTTACAAATACTGATGAAAAGACTAATGTTGAGAGAAATTTTTACAATTCAATGTACCCATAATAACTCTGCAAATTGACAAGTTGATCCATCCAACGGTTTTTCTGTTCCAAATGACCAAGAAAAAAACGTTTTCAAAAAATAATTATCCAAAAATGTTTTATTCTTTTTTTCATTTGGAAAAGTTTATGGACATTTCAGAAAAGAATTTTTAGTCGTTTCCGACACGATTCGGCCTTTGCATACCATAAGTATACCAATCTTTATGTAATTGCATTAAATGTAAGCTGAATTTTGTCCTCGATTTACATACATTCATAATATTCGTTTTCGTTTTTTTAAATTACTATTATATTGTTATAAAAAATTCAGTTTTGTGACAGAAACGATACGATGTAGTTTTCTCAAGGGTCCAGAAATTTTTCCAAAAAAATTGTTTCTTAAATTTAAACAATATCGAACGTAAAATTGCGGGAAAAGTCGAGAAAATTTCTTGTTCAACTTGATAACGATTACGTAATATTTAAGAGCAATAAACGTGTTCCATTAATTCTTGCCAAAACTTTGATCATTTGGAACACAAAAACGGTTGAATGAATCAACTCCTCAATTTACAGAAGAATTAATTATGGGTACGTACGTACCTATGCATGGTACGTATATTCAATATAAAACTGTTTCGCAACATTAGTCTTTCCATCAGTATTTGTAAAATAGAAGTAGATTTTCTAAACAAACGAAAAAAGTAATGCTTTCGCACTTTTTCAAATTAATGTCAAAGATGAAAAAAAAAAAATTAGTTCTATGGAAAAGTATTTGTTTCGGTTGATCAAAAAATTGTTTGTCAAAAGATCTTGAAACTAAAGAGCTTCAAAACGCTTTTATTTTTATTTCGACATGACCATTTTTCACTGACATACAGCCTTTCAAAAATCACTAAAAAACTTATGAAACATTTTTGCTCCCTCAATTGCTTCGAATAAGGTATATAATATGTGTTACGGCTAAAGTGTAAACTTGCTTAGTTTGTAAACTAGCTGGTTAGTATACAAAATAACTGAACTTTCGGTTATTTTGATACAAAACACATATTTCACAATATTAGCGGATACTTTATAAACTAACCTACTCGCTTGGCTAATTTACTTGAAATAATCAAAGAAACTAAAATAGCGTTTTTTTTTTTGGTTAATTTATAAACTATTCAATTTAGTCTAGCTGGAATTACCAGAATGATTTCTGGTAACACAAGATAGCCAATTTCTTGGTTAGTATATGAACTAGTCAACTATTTCTCTACTTGACTTATACAAACAAAACTTAAAGAAAAGACACAGAAATAACCCTTAAAAGTGCCGTTGGAAAATTTTCAGTTTCAGGTACAACCCAAAGATATGTAAGATGACAATGTAAAAAATGCTGTGTAAACAAGAATGTAAATGTATCTCTAAGGGATACATAAGCAACAGCAAGTGCTATAATAGCAAATCATGCAGCAATGAATAATCAAGTATTTATTTGTTCCCGTCTTCTATTGTGTACAGGCTGGTCCATTTTCGATGGGAATTCAGGGTATTTCAGAAACTACTAAAGATATGATAAATCTGACACAACGTTCTCGAGCTCGATTTTCATGGCAAACTCGACTGTCAGATCGGAAATTTGCTATCTTCATTTGTTTCTGAGTNTTAGGTCATGACCAGCTATGATTTCCATTTAAAACAATATAACTGGGTCATAACTCTTGAATCTTAAGACCTACTAAAAATCTAATACCGGCATTCAATTCTACGCCAAAGAATTAGTCTTGAGCAGTTTTCACTTTAACTCTAACTTATTTAACAGCTGAGATACAGACATGTTCAAAAGTGTCACAAGAACGAGAAACGCCCTGTAACTCAGGAACAAATGAAGATAGCAAATTTCTTATTTGACAGTCGAGTTAGCCATGAAAATCGAGCTCGAGAACGTGGTGTCAGATTTATCATATCTTTAGTAGTTTCTGAGATACCCTGAAATTCCATCGAAAATGGACCAGCCTGCACATTACTTTTTTAAGACTATTTGTGCTTAATAAATGGTTCTTTAGTTTTATAAAAATATATTGTTTATAGTTTGTTAAACTGTTTTTTTATATTTAATTTTTTATGTAATCGTTTCCAAACCATGTTAATGAAATTAACCAGAGAAAATAGAGAAATAGTTGGCTAATTTATATACTAACCAAAGAATTGGCTATTTTGTGTTATCAGAATCATTGTTTTTATTTCAACTACACTAAATTGAATAGTTTATAAATTAACCAAAGAAAAAACGCTATTTTAGTTTCTTTGATTATTTCTAGTAAATTAGCCAAGCGAGTGGGTTAATTTAAAAGTATCCGCTAGTATTGTGGAATATGCGTTTTGCATCAAAATAGCCGAAGGTTCAGTTACTTTGTGTACTAGCCAGCAAGTTAGTTTAGAAACTAACCAAGTTTGCACTTTAGCCTTAACATATACATTTACAAACGAAGCACCTTATATATATATATATATACAGTGTCAGAAAGTCCCCATGGTTCATCGGCCGTTACGTGAGAGCGATAAATTAAGTCATAGAAATCCGTGTGATAGAGAAAGATAGGTATAATGAAGGCGTCCATTTCGCCCTTCCGCAAATAAGAAGTGGATCTTATTTATTTGTGGAAGGGCGAAATGGGCGGTGACTATTAGACGCCTTCATTATAGCCATCTTTCTCTATCGCACGGATTTCTATGACTTTCTTTATCGCTCTCACGTAACGGCCGATGAACCATG